>NC_134837.1:20309925-20403410 GCF_004210375.1 Tachypleus tridentatus | reverse complement strand
TTAAAATCTCTTTTGAAGTAACGTTTGATTTGTAAAGTTTTTGATCTATCATATTCTTAGATGCGCTCAGTTGGTTTGAGATAAGGACTCTGTTGGGCCCATTGCATCATTTTAATATACCCAGCAGCTTCTTGCTCAGCTAAGTGGTTTCTGTATATATTGAATAAGTTTTTTGGGGGTCATTATCTTTTGATAGTAGAATCCTTTACCACTGGAAGTACCATGATGGTACTTGCGTTGGTCCATTATTCCATTTGGTTTGCGAATTTTCTTGGCAGAAAAATACCCCAAATCATTAAGCTGCATCAATATATAACACCTACCATGAAACATGGGCGAGGTAGTGTGATGGTTTGGGGTTATTTTCCTGCTGTGGTAATGCGAGATATTTTAAACTAGATGGAATAATGTGCCAACTCAAGTACTATCAGATACTGATCCAGCATGGTACATTATTGGTAAAGGATTCTACTACCAAGAAGTAAACATGCTCTTGGTACAAGTATATGGCAATTCTTAAAATGATAGGCCTAGCATGGCCAGATGGTTAAGGCACTCCACCTGTAATCTGAGAGTCGCGGGTTCTGAATCTCTGTCACACCAAACATGCTCGCCTTTCTCTCATCCGTGGGGCGTTATAATGTGATGGTCAATCCCACTATTCGTTGGTAAAAGAGTAGCCCAAAAGTTAGCAGTGGGTGTTGATGACCAACTGCCTTCTCTCTAGTCTTACACTGCTAAATTAGGGACGGCTAGCACAGAGAGACCTCGCGCTGCTTTGCGCGAAATTCACAACCAAACTAACTTGCCAGCACATTTTATGTATTTCGTTGGGTTTTACATCGTTGGTAGTTGGCTCGTGTTTCTTTTATTTACCCGACTATTGCTTAGCTTTTCACTTAACAGCAAACAAAGAAACTGAACTTAAAGCGTTGCAATAGACCCTTTAAAAATTACATTAAGACGTAGAATATACCCCTTTAGTTCAGATCAAAAGCATAAACATTATAGTAAATAAAATGGATCGTAACGATTGAAAAATTATTAAAATAAATCATATTCACGATATAAAATCACGAAATGAAACCCTTTATACATTACAAAAGACTAACATTTATAAATAGAAATAAAAAAATTTAACACGAAATGAAAATTAAATATAAAATGAACCAAATATTTGTTAGTAGTTACACAAAGTTACACAAAGGCTATTTGTGTTCTATCCACCAGCTGTATCGAAACACGGTTCCTAGTGGTGTAAGTCCAGAGAAGTGTGAATCTAATGAATACTCAGTTAAAAGTAGAAAATAGAATAATAATAAGAATTTAATAGATGATAACCAGTTCCAAACCAACGTAATTATAAAACCTATTAAAACATGTAGTAAACTTTGGTGACAACTATTCCAATATTAATGAATTTGGTGACAACTATTCCATATAATGACTTCAGTGACAACTATTCTTCATAATGACTTTGGTGACAATCTATTCCAAATAATGACTTTGGTGACAACTATATTCATATAATGACTTTGGTGACAACTACCCATATATAATGACTTTTGGTGACAAATCTACTTCCAATATAAATGACTTTTGGTGACAAACTATTCCACATAATGACTTTAGGTATAAACTACTCATATAATGACTTTGGTGACAACTACTCCACATAATGACTTTTGTGACAACTACTCCGTATAATGACTTTGGTGACAACTACCCCATATAATGACTTTGGTGACAACTACTTCACATAATGACTTTGGTGACAACTATCCTCATAATGACTTGGTGACAACTACCCATATAATGACTTTGGTGACAACTACTCCATATAATGACTTTGGTGACAACTATTCCTCATAATGATTTGGTGACAAACTACCCATATAATGACTTTGGTGACAACTACCTTGCCATAATGACTTTGTGACAACTACCATATAATGACTTTGGTGACAACTACTCCATATAATGACTTTGGTGACAACTACTCCACATAATGACTTTGGTGACAACTATTCCATAAAATGACTTTGGTGACAACTATTCCACAAAAATAACTTTGTAATCCAAATTATTCCGTATAAAATGACTTTTGTGACAACTACTCCACATAATTACTTTGGTGACAATTACTCCAAATAATGACTTTGGTGACAACTATTCCACATAATGACTTTGGTGACAACTATTCTAGTATAATGACTTTGGTGACAACTACTCCACATATAATGACTTTGTGACAACTATTCATCATAATGACTTTGGTGACAACTACTCCATATAATGACTTTGGTGACAACTACTCCCCATAATGACTTTGGTGACCAACTACTCCCATATAATGACTTTAGTGACAACTACTTCCTCATAATGACTTTGGTGACAATATTCCATATAATGAATTTGGTGACAAACTATTTCATGTATATGACTTTAGTGACAAACTATTCCATATAATGACTTTGGTGACAACTATTCCATATAATGACTTTGGTGACAACTATTCCATATAATGACTTTGGTGACAACTATTCCACATAATGACTTTGGTGACAACTACTCCATTATAATGACTTTGGTGACAACTAACATATAATGACTTTGGTGACAACTACTCCATATAATGACTTTAGTGACAACTATTCCTCATAATGACTTTGGTGACAACTCATTCCCATATAATGACTTTGGTGACAATTATTTTCATATAATGACTTTAGTGACAACTATTCCATATAATGACTTTGGTGACAACTATTCCATATAATGACTTTGGTGACAACTATTCATATAATGATGACTTTGGTGACAACTATTCCATAAAATAACTTTTGTGACAACTATTCCAAATAATGACTTTGGTGACAACTACTCCCCATCATGACTTTGGTGACAACTACTCCCCATCATGACTTTGGTGACAACTACTCCACATAATGACTTTGGTGACAACTACTTCACATAATGACTTTGGTGACAACTATTCCGTATAATGACTTTGGTGACAACTACTCCACATAATGACTTTGGTGACAATTATTCAATCATAATGACTTTGGTGACAACGACTCCATATAATGACTTTGGTGACAACTACTCCACATAATGACTTTGGTGACAACTATTCCATATAAATGACGTTAGTGACAACTACTCCACATAATGACTATGGTGACAAGTACTTCATATAATGACTTTGGTGACAACTACTCCATATAATGACTTTGTGACAACTATTCCTCATAATGACTTTGGTGACAACTACTCCATATAATGACTTTGGTGACAATTATTCCAAATAATGACTTTGGTGACAACTATTCCATATAATGACTTTGGTAACAACTATTCTTCATAATGACTTTGGTGACAATTATTCCAAATAATGACTTAGGTGACAACTATTCCATTAAATGACTTTGGTGACAACTACTCCGTATAATGACTTTGGTGACAACTATTCTTCATAATGATTTTGGTGACAATTATTCCAAGTAATGACTTTGGTGACAACTATTCCATATAATGACTATGGCGACAACTACTCCATATAATGACTTTGGTGACAACTACTCCACATAATGACTTTGGTGACAACTATTTTTCATAATGACTTTGGTGACAACTACTCCATATAATGACTTTGGTGACAACTACTCCACATAATGACTTTTGTGACAACTACTCCGTATAATGACTTTGGTGACAACTACTCCACATAATGACTTTGGTGACAACTACTTCACATAATGACTTTGGTGACAACTATTCCTCATAATGACTTTGGTGACAACTACTCCATATAATGACTTTGGTGACAACTACTCCACATAATGACTTTGGTGACAACTATTCTCATAATGACTTTGGTGACAACTACTCCATATAATGACTTTGGTGACAACTACTCCACATAATGACTTTGGTGACAACTACTTCGTATAATGACTTTGGTGACAACTATTCCATATAATGACTTTTGTGACAACTACTCCATATAATGACTTTAGTGACAATTATTCCATATAATGACTTTGGTGACAACTACTCCATATAATGACTCTAGTGACAACTATTCCTCATAATGACTTTGGTGACAACTATTCCATATAATGAATTTAGTGACAATTATTTCATATAATGACTTTGGTGACAACTACTCCATATAATGACTTTAGTGACAATTATTCCTCATAATGACTTTGGTGACAACTATTCCATATAATGACTTTGGTGACAATTATTTCATATAATGACTTTGGTGACAACTACTCCATATAATGAATTTAGTGACAATTATTTCATGTAATGACTTTAGTGATAACTACTCCATATAATGACTTTAGTGACAACTATTCCTCATAATGACTTTGGTGACAACTATTCTTCATAATGACTTTAGTGACAACTATTCCTCATAATGACTTTGGTGACAACTATTCCATATTATGAATTTAGTGACAACTATTTCATATAATGACTTTGGTGACAACTACTCCATATAATGACTTTAGTGACAACTATTCCTCATAATGACTTTGGTGACAACTATTCCATACAGTGACTTTAGTGACAACTATTCCTCATAATGACTTTGGTGACAATTATTCCATATAATGAATTTAGTGACAATTATTTCATGTAATGACTTTGGTGACAACTACTCCGTATAATGACTTTGGTGACAACTATTCTTCATAATGACTTTGGTGACAACTATTCCATATAATGACTTTGGTGACAACTATTCCATATAATGACTTTGGTGACAACTACTCCATATAATGACTTTGGTGACAACTACTCCACATAATGACTTTGGTGACAACTATTCCTCATAATGACTTTGGTGACAACTACATAATGACTTTGGTGACAACTACTCCATATAATGACTTTGGTGACAACTACTCCACATAATGACTTTGGTGACAACTACTCCATATAATGACTTTGGTGACAACTTCTCCACATAATGACTTTGGTGACAACTACTCCACATAATAACTTTGGTGACAACTACTCCGTATAATGACTTTGGTGACAACTACTCCATATAATGACTTTGGTGACAACTACTCCACATAATGACTTTGGTGACAACTACTCCATATAATGACTTTGGTGACAACTATTCCACATAATGACTTTGGTGACAACTATTCCATATAATGACTTTGGTGACAACTTCTCCACATAATGACTTTGGTGACAACTATTCCAATAATGACTTTGGTGACAACTATTCCATATAATGACTTTGGTGACAACTATTCCATATAATGACTTTGGTGACAACTATTCCATATAATGACTTTGGTGACAACTATTCCATATAATGACTTTTGTGACAACTATTCCATATAATGACTTTGGTGACAACTACTCCACATAATGACTTTGGTGACAACTACTCCATATAATGACTTTGGTGACAACTACTCCACATAATGACTTTGGTGACAACTACTCCATATAATGACTTTGGTGACAACTACTCCATATAATGACTTTAGTGACAACTATTCCTCATAATGACTTTGGTGACAATTATTCCATATAATGAATTTAGTGACAATTATTTCATGTAATGACTTGAGTGACAACTATTCCATATAATAACTTTGGTGACAACTATTCCATATAATGACTTTGGTGACAACTATTCCTCATAATGACTTTGGTGACAACTACTCCATATAATGACTTTGGTGACAACTACTCCACATAATGACTTTGGTGACAACTATTCCTCGTAATGATTTTGGTGACAACTACTCCATATAATGACTTTGGTGACAACTACTCCCATAATGACTTTGGTGACAACTACTCCTCATAATGACTTTGGTGACAATTATTCCAAATAATGACTTTGGTGACAACTATTCCATATAATGACTTTGGTGACAACTACTTCGTATAATGACTTTGGTGACAACTATTCCATATAATGACTTTTGTGACAACTACTCCATATAATGCCTTTAGTGACAATTATTCCATATAATGATTTTGGTGACAACTACTCCGTATAATAACGTTGGTGACAACTATTCCATATAATGACTTTGGTGACAACTACTCCATATAATGATTTTAGTGACAATTATTCCTCATAATGAATTTAGTGACAATTATTTTATGTAATGACTTTAGTGACAACTATTCCATATAATGACTTTGGTGACAACTACTCCATATAATGACTTTGGTGACAACTACTCCACATAATAACTTTGGTGACAACTACTCCGTATAATGACTTTGGTGACAACTACTCCACATAATGACTTTGGTGACAATTATTCCAAATAATGACTTTGGTGACAACTATTCCATATAATGACTTTGGTGACAACTACTCCATATAATGACTTTGGTGACAACTATTCCATATAATGACTTTGGTGACAACTACTCCATATAATGACTTTGGTGACAATTATTCCATATAATGACTTTGGTGACAACTACTCCATATAATGACTTTGGTGACAACTATTCCATATAATGACTTTGGTGACAACTACTCCATATAATGACTTTAGTGACAACTATTCCTCATAATGACTTTGGTGACAACTATTTCATGTAATGACTTTAGTGACAACTATTCCATATAATAACTTTGGTGACAACTATTCCATAAAATGACTTTGGTGACAACTATTCCATATAATGACTTTGGTGACAACTACTCCACATAATGACTTTGGTGACAACTACTCCATATAATGACTTTGGTGACAACTACTCCATATAATGATTTTAGTGACAACTATTCCTCATAATGAATTTAGTGACAATTATTTCATGTAATGACTTTAGTGACAACTATTCCATATAATAACTTTGGTGACAACTATTCCATATAATGACTTTGGTGACAACTATTCCATATAATGACTTTGGTGACAACTACTCCACATAATGACTTTGGTGACAACTATTCCATAAAAATAACTTTTGTTACCAACTATTCCAAATAATGACTTTGGTGACAACTACTCCATATAATGACTTTGGTGACAACTACTTCACATAATGACTTTGGTGACAACTACTCCGTATAATGACTTTGGTGACAACTACTTCACATAATGACTTTGGTGACAACTATTCGTCATAATGACTTTGGTGACAACTACTCCATATAATGACTTTGGTGACAACTACTCCACATAATGACTTTGGTGACAACTACTCCATATAAATGACGTTAGTGACAACTACTCCACATAATGACTTTGGTGACAAGTACTTCATATAATGACTTTGGTGACAACTGCTCCACATAATGACTTTTGTGACAACTATTCCTCATAATGACTTTGGTGACAACTACTCCATATAATTACTTTGGTGACAATTATTCCAAATAATGACTTTGGTGACAACTATTCCATATAATGACTTTGGTGACAACTATTCTTCATAATGACTTTGGTGACAACTACTCCATATAAATGACGTTGGTGACAACTATTCCACAAAAATGACTTTTGTGACAACTATTCCATATAATGACTTTGGTGACAACTACTCCATATAATGACTTTGGTGACAATTATTCAAATAATGACTTTGGTGACAACTATTCCATATAATGACTTTGGTGACAACTACTCCCCATCATGACTTTGGTGACAACTACTCCACATAATGACTTTGGTGACAACTACTCCACATAATGACTTTGGTGACAACTATTCCATATAATCACTTTTGTGACAACTACTCCATATAATGACTTTAGTGACAATTATTGCATATAATGACTTTGGTGACAACTACTCCATATAATGACTTTAGTGACAACTATTCCATATAATGAATTTAGTGACAATTATTTCATGTAATGACTTTAGTGACAACTATTCCTCATAATGACTTTGGTGACAACTATTCCATATAATGACTTTGGTGACAATTATTTCATATAATGACTTTGGTGAAAACTACTCCATATAATAACTTTATTGACAACCTTTCCTCATAATGACTTTGGTGACAACTACTCCATATAATTACTTTGGTGACAATTATTCCAAATAATGACTTTGGTGACAACTATTCCATATAATGACTTTGGTGACAACTACTCCCCATCATGACTTTGGTGACAACTACTCCACATAATGACTTTGGTGACAACTACTCCACATAATGACTTTGGTGACAACTATTCCATATAATGACTTTGGTGACAACTACTCCATATAATGACTTTAGTGACAATTATTGCATATAATGACTTTGGTGACAACTACTCCATATAATGACTTTAGTGACAACTATTCCATATAATGAATTTAGTGACAATTATTTCATGTAATGACTTTAGTGACAACTATTCCTCATAATGACTTTGGTGACAACTATTCCATACAATGAATTTAGTGACAATTATTTCATATAATGACTTTGGTGAAAACTACTCCATATAATAACTTTATTGACAACCTTTCCTCATAATGACTTTGGTGACAACTATTCCATATAATGACTTTGGTGACAATTATTTCTGGTAATAACTTTAGTGACAACTACTCCATATAATGACTTTAGTGACAACTATTCCTCATAATGACTTTGGTGACAATTATTCCATATAAAGAATTTAGTGACAATTATTTCATGTAATGACTTTAGTGACAACTATTCCATATAATAACTTTAGTGACAACTATTCCTCATAATGACTTTGGTGACAATTATTTCATGTAATGACTTTAGTGACAACTACTCCATATAATAACTTTGGTGACAACTATTCCATATAATGACTTTGGTGACAACTATTCCATAAAAATAACTTTTGTTACCAACTATTCCATATAATGACTTTGGTGACAACTACTCCCCATCATGACTTTGGTGACAACTACTCCCATCATGACTTTGGTGACAACTACTCCACATAATGACTTTGGTGACGATTATTCCAAATAATGACTTTGGTAACAACTATTCCATATAATGACTTTGGTGACAACTACTTCCTATAATGACTTTGGTGACAATTATTCCATATAATGACTTTTGTGACAACTACTCCATATAATGACTTTAGTGACAATTATTCCAGATTAATTTAGTGACAATTATTTCATATAATGACTTTGGTGACAACTACTCTATATAATGACTTTAGTGACAACTATTCCTCATAATGACTTTGGTGACAATTATTCCATATAATGACTTTGGTGACAACTATTCCATATAATAACTTTGGTGATCACTATTCCATATAATGACTTTGGTGACAACTATTCCATAAAAATAACTTTTGTTACCAACTATTCCATATAATGACTTTGGTGACAACTACTCCCCATCATGACTTTGGTGACAACTACTCCTCATAATGACTTTGGTGACAATTATTCCAAATAATGACTTTGGTGACAACTATTCCATATAATGACTTTGGTGACAACTACTTCGTATAATGACTTTGGTGACAACTATTCCATATAATGACTTTTGTGACAACTACTCCATATAATGCCTTTAGTGACAATTATTCCATATAATGATTTTGGTGACAACTACTCCGTATAATAACTTTGGTGACAACTATTCCATATAATGACTTTGGTGACAACTACTCCATATAATGACTTTAGTGACAATTATTCCTCATAATGAATTTAGTGACAATTATTTCATGTAATGACTTTAGTGACAACTATTCCATATAATGACTTTGGTGACAACTATTCCATAAAAATAACTTTTGTTACCAACTATTCCATATAATGACTTTGGTGACAACTACTCCACATAATGACTTTGGTGACAACTACTCCATATAATGACTTTGGTGACAACTACTCCACATAATGACTTTGGTGACAACTACTCCGTATAATGACTTTGGTGACAACTACTCCACATAATGACTTTGGTGACAATTATTCCAAATAATGACTTTGGTGACAACTATTCCATATAATGACTTTGGTGACAACTACTTCGTATAATGACTTTGGTGACAACTATTCCATATAATGACTTTGGTGACAACTACTCCATATAATGACTTTGGTGACAACTATTCCATATAATGACTTTGGTGACAACTACTCCATATAATGACTTTGGTGACAACTATTCCATATAATGACTTTGGTGACAACTATTCCATATAATGACTTTGGTGACAATTATTTCATATAATGACTTTGGTGACAACTATTCCATATAATGACTTTGGTGACAACTATTCCATAAAATGACTTTGGTGACAACTATTCCATATAATGACTTTGGTGACAACTACTCCATATAATGACTTTGGTGACAACTATTCCATATAATGACTTTGGTGACAACTACTCCATATAATGACTTTGGTGACAACTATTCCATATAATGACTTTGGTGACAACTATTCCATATAATGACTTTGGTGACAACTATTCCATCATAATGACTTTGGTGACAACTATTCCATATAATGACTTTGGTGACAACTATTCCATATAATGACTTTGGTGACAACTATTCCATATAATGACTTTGGTGACAACTACTCCATATAATGACTTTGGTGACAACTATTCCATATAATGACTTTGGTGACAACTACTCCATATAATGACTTTGGTGACAACTATTCTTTGGTGACAACTACTCCTCATAATGACTTTGGTGACAATATTCTATATAATGACTTTGGTGACAACTATTTCATATAATGACTTTGGTGACAACTATTCCATATAATGACTTTGGTGACAACTATTCCATATAATGACTTTGGTGACAACTATTCCATATAATGACTTTGGTGACAAATACAACTACCTTCCATAATGACTTTGGTGACAACTACTCCACATAATGACTTTGGTGACAACTACAACTACTCCACATAATGACTTTGGTGACAACTACTCCATATAATGACTTTGGTGACAACTACTCCATATAATAATGACTTTGGTGACAACTATTCCATATAATGACTTTGGTGACAACTACTCCATATAATGACTTTGGTGACAACTACTCCATATAATGACTTTGGTGACAACTATTCCATATAATGACTTTGGTGACAACTACTCCATATAATGACTTTGGTGACAATTATTCCATATAATGACTTTGGTGACAACTAATGACTTTGGTGACAACTATTCCATATAATGACTTTGGTGACAACTATTCCATATAATGACTTTGGTGACAACTATTCCATATAATGACTTTGGTGACAACTATTCCATATAATGACTTTGGTGACAACTATTCTTCATAATGACTTTGGTGACAACTATTCCATATAATGACTTTGGTGACAACTATTCCATATAATGACTTTGGTGACAACTATTCATATAATGACTTTGGTGACAACTATTCCATATAATGACTTTGGTGACAACTATTCCATATAATGACTTTGGTGACAACTATTCCACATAATGACTTTGGTGACAACTATATAAATGACTTTGGTGACAACTACTCCACATAATGACTTTGGTGACAACTACATAATGACTTTGGTGACAACTATATATAATGACTTTGGTGACAACTACTCCACATAATGACTTTGGTGACAACTACTCCATAATGACTTTGGTGACAACTACTCCATATAATGACTTTGGTGACAACTATTCCTCATAATGACTTTGGTGACAACTACTCCATATAATGACTTTGGTGACAACTATTCCAAATAATGACTTTGGTGACAACTATTCCATATAATGACTTTGGTAACAACTATTCTTCATAATGACTTTGGTGACAATTATTCCAAATAATGACTTAGGTGACAACTATTCCATATAATGACTTTGGTGACAACTACTCCGTATAATGACTTTGGTGACAACTATTCTTCATAATGATTTTGGTGACAATTATTCCAAATAATGACTTTGGTGACAACTATTCCATATAATGACTATGGCGACAACTACTCCATATAATGACTTTGGTGACAACTACTCCACATAATGACTTTGGTGACAACTATTTTTCATAATGACTTTGGTGACAACTACTCCATATAATGACTTTGGTGACAACTACTCCACATAATGACTTTGGTGACAACTACTCCGTATAATGACTTTGGTGACAACTACTCCACATAATGACTTTGGTGACAACTACTTCACATAATGACTTTGGTGACAACTATTCCTCATAATGACTTTGGTGACAACTACTCCATATAATGACTTTGGTGACAACTACTCCACATAATGACTTTGGTGACAACTACTCCATATAATGACTTTGGTGACAACTAATAATGACTTTGGTGACAACTACTCCATATAATGACTTTGGTGACAACTACTCCATATAATGACTTTGGTGACAACTATTCCTCATAATGACTTTGGTGACAATTATTCCAAATAATGACTTTGGTGACAACTATTCCATATAATGACTTTGGTGACAACTATTCCATATAATGACTTTGGTGACAACTATTCCATATAATGACTTTGGTGACAACTACCATCCAACTATTCCATATAATGACTTTGGTGACAACTACTCCATATAATGACTTTGGTGACAACTACTCCATCATAATGACTTTGGTGACAACTATTCCATATAATGACTTTGGTGACAACTATCTAATGACTTTGGTGACAACTATCCATATAATGACTTTGGTGACAACTACTCCATATAATGACTTTGGTGACAACTACTCCATATAATGACTTTGGTGACAACTACTCCATATAATGACTTTGGTGACAACTATTCCATATAATGACATAATGACTTTGGTGACAACTACTCCATATAATGACTTTGGTGACAACTATTCCATATAATGACTTTGGTGACAACTATTCCATATAATGACTTTGGTGACAACTATTCCATAATGACATAATGACTTTGGTGACAATTATTCCATATAATGACTTTGGTGACAACTATTCCATATAATGACTTTGGTGACAACTATTCCATATAATGACTTTGGTGACAACTATTCCATATAATGACTTTGGTGACAACTATTCCATATAATGACTTTGGTGACAACTATTCCATATAATGACTTTGGTGACAACTACTCCATATAATGACTTTGGTGACAACTACTCCATATAATGACTTTGGTGACAACTATTCCATATAATGACTTTGGTGACAACTATTCCATATAATGACTTTGGTGACAACTACTCCATATAATGACTTTGGTGACAACTACTCCATATAATGACTTTGGTGACAACTATTCCACATAATGACTTTGGTGACAACTACTCCATATAATGACTTTGGTGACAACTATTCCACATAATGACTTTGGTGACAACTATTCCATATAATGACTTTGGTGACAACTACTCCATATAATGACTTTGGTGACAACTATTCCACATAATGACTTTGGTGACAACTATTCCATATAATGACTTTGGTGACAACTATTCCATATAATGACTTTGGTGACAACTACTCCACATAATGACTTTGGTGACAACTATTCCATATAATGACTTTGGTGACAACTACCCATATAATGACTTTGGTGACAACTACTCCATATAATGACTTTGGTGACAACTATTCCATATAATGACTTTGGTGACAACTATTATAATGACTTTGGTGACAACTACTCCATATAATGACTTTGGTGACAACTACTCCATATAATGACTTTGGTGACAACTACTCCATATAATGACTTTGGTGACAACTACTCCACATAATGACTTTGGTGACAACTATTCCATATAATGACTTTGGTGACAACTATTCCATATAATGACTTTGGTGACAACTACTTCCATATAATGACTTTGGTGACAACTAATAATGACTTTGGTGACAACTATTCCATATAATGACTTTGGTGACAACTATTCCATATAATGACTTTGGTGACAACTATTCCATATAATGACTTTGGTGACAACTATTCCATATAATGACTTTGGTGACAACTACTCCATATAATGACTTTGGTGACAACTATTCCATATAAATGACTTTGGTGACAACTATCCATATAATGACTTTGGTGACAACTACTCCATATAATGACTTTGGTGACAACTATTCCATATAATGACTTTGGTGACAACTATTCCATATAATGACTTTGGTGACAACTATTCCATATAATGACTTTGGTGACAACTATTCCATATAATGACTTTGGTGACAACTATTCCACATAATGACTTTGGTGACAACTATTCCATATAATGACTTTGGTGACAACTATTCCATATAATGACTTTGGTGACAACTATTCCATATAATGACTTTGGTGACAACTATTCCATATAATGACTTTGGTGACAACTATTCCATATAATGACTTTGGTGACAACTACTCCATATAATGACTTTGGTGACAACTACTCCATATAATGACTTTGGTGACAACTATTCCATATAATGACTTTGGTGACAACTATTCCATATAATGACTTTGGTGACAACTATTCCATATAATGACTTTGGTGACAACTATTCCATATCCTTTGGTGACAACTATAATAATGACTTTGGTGACAACTATTCCATATAATGACTTTGGTGACAACTATTCCATATAATGACTTTGGTGACAACTATTCCATATAATAACTTTGGTGACAACTATTCCATATAATGACTTTGGTGACAACTACTCCACATAATGACTTTGGTGACAACTACTCCATATAATGACTTTGGTGACAACTACTCCATATAATGACTTTGGTGACAACTACTCCACATAATGACTTTGGTGACAACTACTCCGTATAATGACTTTGGTGACAACTACTCCGTATAATGACTTTGGTGACAACTATTCCATCATAATGACTTTGGTGACAACTATTCCATATAATGAATTTGGTGACAATTATTTCATATAATGACTTTGGTGACAACTATTCCATATAATGACTTTGGTGACAACTATTCCATATAATGACTTTGGTGACAACTATTCCATAAAATAACTTTTGTGACAACTATTCCAATAATGACTTTGGTGACAACTACTCCCCATAATGACTTTGGTGACAACTATTTGACTTTGGTGACAACTACTCCATTCTTTTGTGACAATAATGACTTTGGTGACAACTACTCCACATAATGACTTTGGTGACAACTATTCCCATAATGACTTTGGTGACAACTACTCCACATAATGACTTTGGTGACAACTACTTCACATAATGACTTTGGTGATAACTATTCCGTATAATGACTTTGGTGACAACTACTCCACATAATGACTTTGGTGACAACTATTCGTCATAATGACTTTGGTGACAACGACTCCATATAATGACTTTGGTGACAACTACTCCACATAATGACTTTGGTGACAACTACTCCATATAAATGACATTAGTGACAACTACTCCACATAATGACTTTGGTGACAAGTACTTCATATAATGACTTTGGTGTCAACTGCTCCACATAATGACTTTTGTGACAACTATTCCTCATAATGACTTTGGTGACAACTACTCCATATAATTACTTTGGTGACAATTATTCCAAATAATGACTTTGGTGACAACTATTCCATATAATGACTTTGGTAACAACTATTCTTCATAATGACTTTGGTGACAATTATTCCAAATAATGACTTAGGTGACAACTATTCCATATAATGACTTTGGTGACAACTACTCCGTATAATGACTTTGGTGACAACTATTCTTCATAATGATTTTGGTGACAATTATTCCAAGTAATGACTTTGGTGACAACTATTCCATATAATGACTATGGCGACAACTACTCCATATAATGACTTTGGTGACAACTACTCCACATAATGACTTTGGTGACAACTATTTTTCATAATGACTTTGGTGACAACTACTCCATATAATGACTTTGGTGACAACTACTCCACATAATGACTTTTGTGACAACTACTCCGTATAATGACTTTGGTGACAACTACTCCATATAATGACTTTGGTGACAACTACTTCACATAATGACTTTGGTGACAACTATTCCTCATAATGACTTTGGTGACAACTACTCCATATAATGACTTTGGTGACAACTACTCCACATAATGACTTTGGTGACAACTATTCCTCATAATGACTTTGGTGACAACTACTCCATATAATGACTTTGGTGACAACTACTCCACATAATGACTTTGGTGACAACTACTTCGTATAATGACTTTGGTGACAACTATTCCATATAATGACTTTGGTGACAACTACTCCATATAATGACTTTAGTGACAATTATTCCATATAATGACTTTGGTGACAACTACTCCATATAATGACTCTAGTGACAACTATTCCTCATAATGACTTTGGTGACAACTATTCCATATAATGACTTTGGTGACAATTATTTCATATAATGACTTTGGTGACAACTACTCCATATAATGACTTTGGTGACAACTATTCCTCATAATGACTTTGGTGACAACTATTCCATATAATGACTTTGGTGACAACTATTCCATATAATGACTTTGGTGACAACTACTCCATATAATGACTTTGGTGACAACTATTCCATATAATGACTTTGGTGACAACTACTCCATATAATGACTTTAGTGACAACTATTCCTCATAATGACTTTGGTGACAACTATTCTTCATAATGACTTTAGTGACAACTATTCCTCATAATGACTTTGGTGACAACTATTCCATATTATGAATTTAGTGACAATTATTTCATATAATGACTTTGGTGACAACTACTCCATATAATGACTTTGGTGACAACTATTCCTCATAATGACTTTGGTGACAACTATTCCATATAATGACTTTGGTGACAACTATTCCTCATAATGACTTTGGTGACAATTATTCCATATAATGACTTTGGTGACAACTATTTCATATAATGACTTTGGTGACAACTACTCCATATAATGACTTTGGTGACAACTATTCTTCATAATGACTTTGGTGACAATTATTCCAAATAATGACTTTGGTGACAACAATTCCATATAATGACTTTGGTGACAACTACTCCATATAATGACTTTGGTGACAACTACTCCACATAATGACTTTGGTGACAACTATTCCTCATAATGACTTTGGTGACAACTACTCCATATAATGACTTTGGTGACAACTACTCCACATAATGACTTTGGTGACAACTACTCCATATAATGACTTTGGTGACAACTACTCCACATAATGACTTTGGTGACAACTATTCCACATAATGACTTTGGTGACAACTACTCCATATAATGACTTTGGTGACAACTACTCCACATAATGACTTTGGTGACAACTACTCCACATAATGACTTTGGTGACAACTACTCCATATAATGACTTTGGTGACAACTATTCCATATAATGACTTTGGTGACAACTATTCCATACAATGACTTTGGTGACAACTACTCCACATAATGACTTTGGTGACAATTATTCCAAATAATGACTTTGGTGACAACTATTCCTCATAATGACTTTGGTGACAACTATTCCATATAATGACTTTGGTGACAACTATTCCATATAATGACTTTGGTGACAACTATTCCATATAATAACTTTGGTGACAACTATTCCATATAATGACTTTGGTGACAACTACTCCACATAATGACTTTGGTGACAACTACTCCATATAATGACTTTGGTGACAACTACTCCACATAATGACTTTGGTGACAACTACTCCATATAATGACTTTGGTGACAACTACTCCATATAATGACTTTAGTGACAACTATTCCTCATAATGACTTTGGTGACAACTATTCCATATAATGACTTTGGTGACAATTATTTCATATAATGACTTTGGTGACAACTATTCCATATAATGACTTTGGTGACAACTATTCCATATAATGACTTTGGTGACAACTATTCCATATAATGACTTTGGTGACAACTATTCCATATAATGACTTTGGTGACAACTACTCCCCATAATGACTTTGGTGACAACTACTCCCCATAATGACTTTGGTGACAACTACTCCATATAATGACTTTGGTGACAACTACTCACATAATGACTTTGGTGACAACTACTCCATATAATGACTTTGGTGACAACTACTCCACATAATGACTTTGGTGACAACTATTCGTCATATAATGACTTTGGTGACAACTACTCCATATAATGACTTTGGTGACAACTACTCCATATAAATGACGTTAGTGACAACTACTCCACATAATGACTTTGGTGACAACTACATCACATAATGACTTTGGTGACAACTACTCCGTATAATGATTTTGGTGACAACTACTCCACATAATGACTTTGGTGACAACTATTCGTCATAATGACTTTCGTGACAACTACTCCACATAATGACTTTTGTGACAACTACTCCGTATAATGACTTTGGTGACAACTACTCCACATAATGACTTTGGTGACAACTACTTCACATAATGACTTTGGTGACAACTATTCCATATAATGACTTTGGTGACAACTACTCCATATAATGACTTTGGTGACAACTACTCCACATAATGACTTTGGTGACAACTATTCCTCATAATGACTTTGGTGACAACTACTCCATATAATGACTTTGGTGACAACTACTCCATATAATGACTTTGGTGACAACTACTCCACATAATGACTTTGGTGACAACTACTTCGTATAATGACTTTGGTGACAACTATTCCATATAATGACTTTTGTGACAACTACTCCATATAATGACTTTAGTGACAATTATTCCATATAATGACTTTGGTGACAACTATTTCATATAATGAATTTAGTGACAATTATTTCATGTAATGACTTTAGTGACAACTACTCCATATAATGACTTTGGTGACAACTATTCCTCATAATGACTTTGGTGACAACTATTCCATACAATGAATTTAGTGACAATTATTTCATATAATGACTTTGGTGACAACTACTCCATATAATGAATTTAGTGACAATTATTTCCATATAATGACTTTGGTGACAACTACTCCATATAATGACTTTGGTGACAACTATTCCTCATAATGACTTTGGTGACAACTATTCTTCATAATGACTTTGGTGACAACTATTCCAAATAATGACTTTGGTGACAACTATTCCATATAATGACTTTGGTGACAACTACTCCGTATAATGACTTTGGTGACAACTATTCTTCATAATGACTTTGGTGACAACTATTCCTCATAATGACTTTGGTGACAACTATTCCATATAATGACTTTGGTGACAATTATTTCCATATAATGACTTTGGTGACAACTACTCCATATAATGACTTTGGTGACAACTATTCCTCATAATGACTTTGGTGACAACTATTCCATATAATGACTTTAGTGACAACTATTCCTCATAATGACTTTGGTGACAACTATTCCATATAATGACTTTGGTGACAACTTATTTCCATATAATGACTTTGGTGACAACTATTCCTCATAATGACTTTGGTGACAACTATTCTTCATAATGACTTTGGTGACAATTATTCCAAATAATGACTTAGGTGACAACTATTCCATATAATGACTTTGGTGACAACTACTCCGTATAATGACTTTGGTGACAACTATTCTTCATAATGACTTTGGTGACAACTATTCCAAATAATGACTTTGGTGACAACTATTCCATATAATGACTTTGGTGACAACTACTCCATATAATGACTTTGGTGACAACTACTCCACATAATGACTTTGGTGACAACTATTCCTCATAATGACTTTGGTGACAACTACTCCATATAATGACTTTGGTGACAACTACTCCACATAATGACTTTGGTGACAACTACTCCATATAATGACTTTGGTGACAACTACTCCACATAATGACTTTGGTGACAACTACTCCACATAATGACTTTGGTGACAACTACTCCATATAATGACTTTGGTGACAACTACTCCACATAATGACTTTGGTGACAACTACTCCACATAATGACTTTGGTGACAACTACCCATATAATGACTTTGGTGACAACTACTCCACATAATGACTTTGGTGACAACTACTCCACATAATGACTTTGGTGACAACTACTCCATATAATGACTTTGGTGACAACTATTCCACATAATGACTTTGGTGACAACTATTCCATATAATGACTTTGGTGACAACTACTCCACATAATGACTTTGGTGACAACTACTCCATATAATGACTTTGGTGACAACTACTCCACATAATGACTTTGGTGACAATTATTCCATATAATGACTTTGGTGACAACTATTCCTCATAATGACTTTGGTGACAACTATTCCATATAATGACTTTGGTGACAACTATTCCATATAATAACTTTGGTGACAACTATTCCATATAATGACTTTGGTGACAACTACTCCACATAATGACTTTGGTGACAACTACTCCATATAATGACTTTGGTGACAACTACTCCACATAATGACTTTGGTGACAACTACTCCATATAATGACTTTGGTGACAACTACTCCATATAATGACTTTAGTGACAACTATTCCTCATAATGACTTTGGTGACAATTATTCCATATAATGAATTTAGTGACAATTATTTCATGTAATGACTTTAGTGACAACTATTCCATATAATAACTTTGGTGACAACTATTCCATATAATGACTTTGGTGACAACTATTCCATAAAATAACTTTTGTTACCAACTATTCCATATAATGACTTTGGTGACAACTACTCCCCATCATGACTTTGGTGACAACTACTCCACATAATGACTTTGGTGACAACTACATCACATAATGACTTTGGTGACAACTACTCCATATAATGACTTTGGTGACAACTACTCCACATAATGACTTTGGTGACAACTATTCGTCATAATGACTTTGGTGACAACTACTCCACATAATGACTTTGGTGACAACTACTCCATATAATGACTTTGGTGACAACTACTCCACATAATGACTTTGGTGACAACTACTTCATATAATGACTTTGGTGACAACTACTCCACATAATGACTTTGGTGACAACTATTCCTCATAATGACTTTGGTGACAACTACTCCATATAATTACTTTGGTGACAATTATTCCAAATAATGACTTTGGTGACAACTATTCCATATAATGACTTTGGTGACAACTATTATTCATAATGACTTTGGTGACAATTATTCCAAATAATGACTTTGGTGACAACTATTCCATATAATGACTTTGGTGACAACTATTCTTCATAATGACTTTGGTGACAATTATTCCAAATAATGACTTTGGTGACAACTATTCCATATAATGACTTTGGTGACAACTACTCCATATAATGACTTTGGTGACAACTACTCCACATAATGACTTTGGTGACAACTATTCCTCATAATGACTTTGGTGACAACTACTCCATATAATGACTTTGGTGACAACTACTCCACATAATGACTTTGGTGACAACTACTCCATATAATGACTTTGGTGACAACTACTCCACATAATGACTTTGGTGACAACTACTTCACATAATGACTTTGGTGACAACTATTCCTCATAATGACTTTGGTGACAACTACTCCATATAATGACTTTGGTGACAACTACTCCACATAATGACTTTGGTGACAACTATTCCTCATAATGATTTTGGTGACAACTACTCCATATAATGACTTTGGTGACAACTACTCCACATAATGACTTTGGTGACAACTACTCCGTATAATGACTTTGGTGACAACTACTCCATATAATGACTTTGGTGACAACTACTCCACATAATGACTTTGGTGACAACTACTCCATATAAATGACTTTGGTGACAACTATTCCACAAAAATGACTTTTGTAATCCACTATTCCGTATAAATGACTTTGGTGACAACTACTCCATATAATTACTTTGGTGACAATTATTCCAAATAATGACTTTGGTGACAACTATTCCTCATAATGACTTTGGTGACAACTATTCCATATAATGACTTTGGTGACAACTACTCCCCATAATGACTTTGGTGACAACTACTCCACATAATGACTTTGGTGACAATTACTCCACATAATGACTTTGGTGACAATTATTCCAAATAATGACTTTGGTGACAACTACTTCATATAATGACTTTGGTGACAACTATTCCATATAATGACTTTGGTGACAACTACTCCATATAATGACTTTGGTGACAATTATCCCATATAATGACTTTGGTGACAACTACTCCATATAATGACTTTGGTGACAACTATTCCTCATAATGACTTTGGTGACAACTATTCCATACAATGAATTTAGTGACAATTATTTCATATAATGACTTTGGTGACAACTACTCCATATAATGACTTTAGTGACAACTATTCCTCATAATGACTTTGGTGACAACTATTCCATACAATGAATTTAGTGACAATTATTTCATATAATGACTTTGGTGACAACTACTCCATATAATGACTTTGGTGACAACTATTCCTCATAATGACTTTGGTGACAATTATTCCATATAATGAATTTAGTGACAATTATTTCATGTAATGACTTTGGTGACAACTACTCCATATAATGACTTTGGTGACAACTATTCCTCATAATGACTTTGGTGACAACTATTCTTCATAATGACTTTGGTGACAATTATTCCTAATAATGACTTAGGTGACAACTATTCCATATAATGACTTTGGTGACAACTATTCCGTATAATGACTTTGGTGACAACTATTCTTCATAATGACTTTGGTGACAATTATTCCAAATAATGACTTTGGTGACAACTATTCCATATAATGACTTTGGTGACAACTACTCCATATAATGACTTTGGTGACAACTACTCCACATAATGACTTTGGTGACAACTATTCCTCATAATGACTTTGGTGACAACTACTCCATATAATGACTTTGGTGACAACTACTCCACATAATGACTTTGGTGACAACTACTCCATATAATGACTTTGGTGACAACTACTCCATATAATGACTTTGGTGACAACTATTCCTCATAATGACTTTGGTGACAACTACTCCATATAATGACTTTGGTGACAACTACTCCACATAATGACTTTGGTGACAACTACTTCGTATAATGACTTTGGTGACAACTACTCCACATAATGACTTTGGTGACAACTACTCCATATAATGACTTTGGTGACAACTATTCCACAAATATGACTTTTGTAACAACTATTCCATATAAATGACTTTGGTGACAACTACTCCATATAATGACTTTGGTGACAATTATTCCAAATAATGACTTTGGTGACAACTATTCCTCATAATGACTTTGGTGACAACTATTCCATATAATGACTTTGGTGACAACTACTCCCCATAATGACTTTGGTGACAACTACTCCACATAATGACTTTGGTGACAACTACTCCACATAATGACTTTGGTGACAATTATTCCAAATAATGACTTTGGTGACAACTACTTCGTATAATGACTTTGGTGACAACTATTCCATATAATGACTTTGGTGACAACTACTCCATATAATGACTTTGGTGACAATTATTCCATATAATGACTTTGGTGACAACTACTCCATATAATGACTTTGGTGACAACTATTCCTCATAATGACTTTGGTGACAACTATTCCATATAATGACTTTGGTGACAATTATTTCATATAATGACTTTGGTGACAACTACTCCATATAATGACTTTGGTGACAACTATTCCTCATAATGACTTTGGTGACAACTATTCCATATAATGAATTTAGTGACAATTATTTCATATAATGACTTTGGTGACAACTACTCCATATAATGACTTTAGTGACAACTATTCCTGATAATGACTTTGGTGACAATTATTCCATATAATGACTTTGGTGACAATTATTTCATGTAATGACTTTGGTGACAACTACTCCATATAATGACTTTGGTGACAATTATTCCTCATAATGACTTTGGTGACAACTATTCTTCATAATGACCTTGGTGACAATTATTCCTAATAATGACTTAGGTGACAACTTTTCCATATAAAGACTTTGGTGACAACTACTCCTCATAATGACTTTGGTGACAACTATTCCATACAATGAATTTAGTGACAATTATTTCATATAATGACTTTGGTGACAACTATTTCATATAATGAATTTAGTGACAATTATTTCATGTAATGACTTTAGTGACAACTACTCCATATAATGACTTTGGTGACAACTATTCCTCATAATGACTTTGGTGACAACTATTCCATACAATGAATTTAGTGACAATTATTTCATATAATGACTTTGGTGACAACTACTCCATATAATGAATTTAGTGACAATTATTTCATGTAATGACTTTAGTGATAACTACTCCATATAATGACTTTAGTGACAACTATTCCTCATAATGACTTTGGTGACAACTATTCTTCATAATGACTTTGGTGACAATTATTCCAAATAATGACTGAGGTGACAACTATTCCATATAATGACTTTGGTGACAACTACTCCGTATAATGACTTTGGTGACAACTATTCTTCATAATGACTTTAGTGACAACTATTCCTCATAATGACTTTGGTGACAACTATTCCATATAATGAATTTAGTGACAATTATTTCATGTAATGACTTTAGTGACAACTACTCCATATAATGACTTTAGTGACAACTATTCCTCATAATGACTTTGGTGACAACTATTCCATACAGTGACTTTAGTGACAACTATTCCTCATAATGACTTTGGTGACAATTATTCCATATAATGAATTTAGTGACAATTATTTCATGTAATGACTTTAGTGACAACTATTCCTCATAATGACTTTGGTGACAACTATTCTTCATAATGACTTTGGTGACAATTATTCCAAATAATGACTTAGGTGACAACTATTCCATATAATGACTTTGGTGACAACTACTCCGTATAATGACTTTGGTGACAACTATTCTTCATAATGACTTTGGTGACAATTATTCCAAATAATGACTTTGGTGACAACAATTCCATATAATGACTTTGGTGACAACTACTCCATATAATGACTTTGGTGACAACTACTCCACATAATGACTTTGGTGAAAACTATTCCTCATAATGACTTTGGTGACAACTACTCCATATAATGACTTTGGTGACAACTACTCCACATAATGACTTTGGTGACAACTACTCCGTATAATGACTTTGGTGACAACTACTCCACATAATGACTTTGGTGACAACTACTCCACATAATGACTTTGGTGACAACTACTCCATATAATGACTTTGGTGACAACTACTCCACATAATGACTTTGGTGACAACTACTCCACATAATGACTTTGGTGACAACTACTCCATATAATGACTTTGGTGACAACTACTCCACATAATGACTTTGGTGACAACTACTCCACATAATGACTTTGGTTACAACTACTCCATATAGATGACGTTGGTGACAACTATTCCACAAAAATGACTTTTGTTACCAACTATTCCATACAATGACTTTGGTGACAACTACTCCACATAATGACTTTGGTGACAACTACTCCATATAATGACTTTGGTGACAACTACTCCACATAATGACTTTGGTGACAATTATTCCAAATAATGACTTTGGTGACAACTATTCCTCATAATGACTTTGGTGACAACTATTCCATATAATGACTTTGGTGACAACTATTCCATATAATAACTTTTGTTACCAACTATTCCATATAATGACTTTGGTGACAACTACTCCACATAATGACTTTGGTGACAACTACTCCATATAATGACTTTGGTGACAACTACTCCACATAATGACTTTGGTGACAACTACTCCATATAATAACTTTGGTGACAACTACTCCATATAATGACTTTAGTGACAACTACTCCTCATAATGACTTTGGTGACAATTATTCTATATAATGAATTTAGTGACAATTATTTCATGTAATGACTTTAGTGACAACTATTCCATATAATAACTTTGGTGACAACTATTCCATATAATGACTTTGGTGACAACTATTCCTTAAAAATAACTTTTGTTACCAACTATTCCATATAATGACTTTGGTGACAACTACTCCCCATCATGACTTTGGTGACAACTACTCCCCATCATGACTTTGGTGACAACTACTCCACATAATGACTTTGGTGACAACTACATCACATAATGACTTTGGTGACAACTACTCCGTATAATGACTTTGGTGACAACTACTCCACATAATGACTTTGGTGACAACTATTCGTCATAATGACTTTGGTGACAACTACTCCACATAATGACTTTGGTGACAACTACTCCATATAAATGACGTTAGTGACAACTACTCCACATAATGACTTTGGTGACAACTACTTCATATAATGACTTTGGTGACAACTACTCCACATAATGACTTTGGTGACAACTATTCCTCATAATGACTTTGGTGACAACTACTCCATATAATTACTTTGGTGACAATTATTCCAAATAATGACTTTGGTGACAACTATTCCATATAATGACTTTGGTGACAACTATTATTCATAATGACTTTGGTGACAATTATTCCAAATAATGACTTAGGTGACAACTATTCCATATAATGACTTTGGTGACAACTATTCTTCATAATGATTTTGGTGACAATTATTCCAAATAATGACTTTGGTGACAACTATTCCATATAATGACTTTGGTGACAACTACTCCATATAATGACTTTGGTGACAACTACTCCACATAATGACTTTGGTGACAACTATTCCTCATAATGACTTTGGTGACAACTACTCCATATAATGACTTTGGTGACAACTACTCCACATAATGACTTTTGTGACAACTACTCCGTATAATGACTTTGGTGACAACTACTCCACATAATGACTTTGGTGACAACTACTTCACATAATGACTTTGGTGACAACTATTCCTCATAATGACTTTGGTGACAACTACTCCATATAATGACTTTGGTGACAACTACTCCACATAATGACTTTGGTGACAACTATTCCTCGTAATGATTTTGGTGACAACTACTCCATATAATGATTTTGGTGACAACTACTCCACATAATGACTTTGGTGACAACTACTCCGTATAATGACTTTGGTGACAACTACTCCATATAATGACTTTGGTGACAATTACTCCACATAATGACTTTGGTGACAACTACTCCATATAAATGACGTTGGTGACAACTATTCCACAAAAATAACTTTTGTAATCCACTATTCCGTATAAATGGCTTTGGTAACAACTACTCCATATAATTACTTTGGTGACAATTATTCCAAATAATGACTTTGGTGACAACTATTCCTCATAATGACTTTGGTGACAACTATTCCATATAATGACTTTGGTGACAACTACTCCCCATCATGACTTTGGTGACAACTACTCCACATAATGACTTTGGTGACAACTACTCCACATAATGACTTTGGTGACAATTATTCCAAATAATGACTTTGGTGACAACTACTTCGTATAATGACTTTGGTGACAACTATTCCATATAATGACTTTTGTGACAACTACTCCATATAATGACTTTAGTGACAATTATCCCATATAATGACTTTGGTGACAACTACTCCATATAATGACTTTAGTGACAACTATTCCTCATAATGACTTTGGTGACAACTATTCCATATAATGAATTTAGTGACAATTATTTCATGTAATGACTTTGGTGACAACTACTCCATATAATGACTTTAGTGACAACTATTCCTCATAATGACTTTGGTGACAACTATTCCATATAATGAATTTAGTGACAATTATTTCATATAATGACTTTGGTGACAACTACTCCATATAATGACTTTAGTGACAACTATTCCTCATAATGACTTTGGTGACAATTATTCCATATAATGAATTTAGTGACAATTATTTCATGTAATGACTTTAGTGACAACTACTCCATATAATGACTTTAGTGACAATTATTCCTCAGAATAACTTTGGTGACAACTATTCTTCATAATGACTTTGGTGACAATTATTCCTAATAATGACTTAGGTGACAACTATTCCATATAATGACTTTGGTGACAACTACTCCGTATAATGACTTTGGTGACAACTATTCTTCATAATGACTTTGGTGACAATTATTCCAAATAATGACTTTGGTGACAACAATTCCATATAATGACTTTGGTGACAACTACTCCATATAATGACTTTGGTGACAACTACTCCACATAATGACTTTGGTGACAACTATTCCTCATAATGACTTTGGTGACAACTACTCCATATAATGACTTTGGTGACAACTACTCCACATAATGACTTTGGTGACAACTACTCCGTATAATGACTTTGGTGACAACTACTCCACATAATGACTTTGTGACAACTATTCCTCATAATGATTTTGGTGACAACTACTCCATATAATGACTTTGGTGACAACTACTCCACATAATGACTTTGGTGACAACTACTTCCTATAATGACTTTGGTGACAACTACTCCACATAATGACTTTGGTGACAACTACTCCATATAAATGACGTTGGTGACAACTATTCCACAAATATTACTTTTGTAACCCACTATTCCGTATAAATGGCTTTGGTGACAACTACTCCATATAATTACTTTGGTGACAATTATTCCAAATAATGACTTTGGTGACAACTATTCCTCATAATGACTTTGGTGACAACTATTCCATATAATGACTTTGGTGACAACTACTCCCCATCATGACTTTGGTGACAACTACTCCACATAATGACTTTGGTGACAACTACTCCACATAATGACTTTGGTGACAATTATTCCAAATAATGACTTTGGTGACAACTACTTCGTATAATGACTTTGGTGACAACTATTCCATATAATGACTTTTGTGACAACTACTCCATATAATGACTTTAGTGACAATTATTCCATATAATGACTTTGGTGACAACTACTCCATATAATGACTTTAGTGACAACTATTCCTCATAATGACTTTGGTGACAACTATTCCATATAATGAATTTAGTGACAATTATTTCATGTAATGACTTTAGTGACAACTACTCCATATAATGACTTTAGTGACAACTATTCCTCATAATGACTTTGGTGACAACTATTCCATACAATGAATTTAGTGACAATTATTTCATATAATGACTTTGGTGACAACTACTCCATATAATGACTTTAGTGACAACTATTCCTGATAATGACTTTGGTGACAATTATTCCATATAATGAATTTAGTGACAATTATTTCATGTAATGACTTTAGTGACAACTACTCCATATAATGACTTTAGTGACAATTATTCCTCATAATGACTTTGGTGACAACTATTCTTCATAATGACTTTGGTGACAATTATTCCTAATAATGACTTAGGTGACAACTATTCCATATAATGACTTTGGTGACAACTACTCCGTATAATGACTTTGGTGACAACTATTCTTCATAATGACTTTGGTGACAATTATTGCAAATAATGACTTTGGTGACAACAATTCCATATAATGACTTTGGTGACAACTACTCCATATAATGACTTTGGTGACAACTACTCCACATAATGACTTTGGTGACAACTATTCCTCATAATGACTTTGGTGACAACTACTCCATATAATGACTTTGGTGACAACTACTCCACATAATGACTTTGGTGACAACTACTCCGTATAATGACTTTGGTGACAACTACTCCACATAATGACTTTGGTGACAACTATTCCTCAAAATGATTTTGGTGACAACTACTCCATATAATGACTTTGGTGACAACTACTCCACATAATGACTTTGGTGACAACTACTCCGTATAATGACTTTGGTGACAACTACACCACATAATGACTTTGGTTACAACTACTCCATATAAATGACGTTGGTGACAACTATTCCACAAAAATTACTTTTGTAACCCACTATTTCGTATAAATGGCTTTGGTGACAACTACTCCATATAATTACTTTGGTGACAATTATTCCAAATAATGACTTTGGTGACAACTATTCCTCATAATGACTTTGGTGACAACTATTCCATATAATGACTTTGGTGACAACTACTCTTCATCATGACTTTTGTGTCAACTACTCCACACAATGACTTTGGTGACAACTACTCCACATAATGACTTTGGTGACAATTATTCCAAATAATGACTTTGGTGACAACTATTCCACATAATGACTTTGGTGACAACTACTTCGTATAATGATTTTGGTGACAACTATTCCATATAATGACTTTTGTGACAACTACTCCATATAATGACTTTAGTGACAATTATTCCATATAATGACTTTGGTGACAACTACTCCATATAATGACTTTAGTGACAACTATTCCTCATAATGACTTTGGTGACAACTATTCCATATAATGAATTTAGTGACAATTATTTCATGTAATGACTTTAGTGACAACTACTCCATATAATGACTTTAGTGACATCTATTCCTCATAATGACTTTGGTGACAACTATTCCATACAATGAATTTAGTGACAATTATTTCATATAATGACTTTGGTGACAACTACTGCATATAATGACTTTAGTGACAACTATTCCTCATAATGACTTTGGTGACAATTATTCCATATAATGAATTTAGTGACAATTATTTCATGTAATGACTTTAGTGACAACTACTCCATATAATGACTTTGGTGACAACTATTCCTCATAATGACTTTGGTGACAACTATTCCATATAATGAATTTAGTGACAATTATTTCATGTAATGACTTTAGTGACAACTATTCCTCATAATGACTTTGGTGACAATTATTCCATATAATGAATTTAGTGACAATTATTTCATGTAATGACTTTAGTGACAACTATTCCATATAATAACTTTAGTGAAAACTATTCCTCATAATGACTTTGGTGACAATTATTTCATGTAATGACTTTAGTGACAACTACTCCATATAATAACTTTGGTGACAACTATTCCATATAATGACTTTGGTGACAACTATTCCATAAAAATAACTTTTGGTACCAACTATTCCATATAATGACTTTGGTGACAACTACTCCCCATCATGACTTAGGTGACAACTACTCCCATCATGACTTTGGTGACAACTACTCCACATAATGACTTTGGTGACAACTACTCCACATAATGACTTTGGTGACAATTATTCCAAATAATGACTTTGGTAACAACTATTCCATATAATGACTTTGGTGACAACTACTTCACATAATGACTTTGGTGACAACTATTCCTCATAATGACTTTGGTGACAACTACTCCATATAATGACTTTGGTGACATCTACTCCACATAATGACTTTGGTGACAACTATTCCTAGTAATGATTTTGGTGACAACTACTCAATATAATGACTTTGGTGACAACTACTCCACATAATGACTTTGGTGACAACTAATCCGTATAATGACTTTGGTGACAACTACTCCACATAATGACTTTGGTGAAAACTACTCCACATAATGACTTTGGTGACAACTACTCCATATAACTGACGTTGGTGACAACTATTCCACAAAAATAACTTTTGTAACCCACTATTCCGTATAAATGGCTTTGGTAACAACTACTCCATATAATTACTTTGGTGACAATTATTCCAAATAATGACTTTGGTGACAACTATTCCTCATAATGACTTTGGTGACAACTATTTCATATAATGACTTTGGTGACAACTACTCCCCATCATGACTTTGGTGACAACTACTCCACATAATGACTTTGGTGACAACTACTCCACATAATGACTTTGGTGACAATTATTCCAAATAATGACTTTGGTGACAACTACTTCGTATAATGACTTTGGTGACAACTATTCCATATAATGACTTTTGTGACAACTACTCCATATAATGACTTTAGTGACAATTATTCCATATAATGACTTTGGTGACAACTACTCCATATAATGACTTTTGTGACAACTATTCCTTATAATGACTTTGGTGACAACTATTCCATATAATGAATTTAGTGACAATTATTTCATGTAATGACTTTAGTGACAACTACTCCATATAATGACTTTAGTGACAACTATTCCTCATAATGACTTTGGTGACAACTATTCCATACAATGAATTTAGTGACAATTATTTCATATAATGACTTTGGTGACAACTACTCCATATAATGACTTTAGTGACAACTATTCCTCATAATGACTTTGGTGACAATTATTCCATATAATGAATTTAGTGACAATTATTTCATGTAATGACTTTAGTGACAACTACTCCATATAATGACTTTAGTGACAACTATTCCTCATAATGACTTTGGTGACAACTATTCTTCATAATGACTTTGGTGACAATTATTCCAAATAATGACTTAGGTGACAACTGTTCCATATAATGACTTTGGTGACAACTACTCCGTATAATGACTTTGGTGACAACTATTCTTCATAATGACTTTGGTGACAATTATTCCAAATAATGAATTTGGTGACAACAATTCCATATAATGACTTTGGTGACAACTACTCCATATAATGACTTTGGTGACAACTACTCCACATAATGTTTTGGTGACAACTATTCCTCATAATGACTTTGGTGACAACTACTCCATATAATGACTTTGGTGACAACTACTCCACATAATGACTTTGGTGACCACTACTCCGTATAATGACTTTGGTGACAACTACTCCACATAATGACTTTGGTGACAACTATTCCTCATAATGATTTTGGTGACAACTACTCCATATAATGACTTTGGTGACAACTATTCCTAGTAATGATTTTGGTGACAACTACTCAATATAATGACTTTGGTGACAACTACTCCACATAATGACTTTGGTGACAACTAATCCGTATAATGACTTTGGTGACAACTACTCCACATAATGACTTTGGTGAAAACTACTCCACATAATGACTTTGGTGACAACTACTCCATATAACTGACGTTGGTGACAACTATTCCACAAAAATAACTTTTGTAACCCACTATTCCGTATAAATGGCTTTGGTAACAACTACTCCATATAATTACTTTGGTGACAATTATTCCAAATAATGACTTTGGTGACAACTATTCCTCATAATGACTTTGGTGACAACTATTCCATATAATGACTTTGGTGACAACTACTCCCCATCATGACTTTGGTGACAACTACTCCACATAATGACTTTGGTGACAACTACTCCACATAATGACTTTGGTGACAATTATTCCAAATAATGACTTTGGTAACAACTATTCCATATAATGACTTTGGTGACAACTACTTCGTATAATGACTTTGGTGACAATTATTCCATATAATGACTTTTGTGACAACTACTCCATATAATGACTTTAGTGACAATTATTCCATATAATGAATTTAGTGACAATTATTTCATATAATGACTTTGGTGACAACTACTCCATATAATGACTTTAGTGACAACTATTCCTCATAATGACTTTGGTTACAACTATTCCATATAATGACTTTGGTGACAACTACTCCTATCATGACTTTGGTGACAACTACTCCACATAATGACTTTGGTGACAACTACTCCACATAATGACTTTGGTGACAATTATTCCAAATAATGACTTTGGTGACAACTATTCCATATAATGACTTTAGTGACAACTATTCCTTATAATGAATTTAGTGACAATTATTTCATGTAATGACTTTAGTGACAACTATTCCATATAATGACTTTAGTGACAATTATTCCATATAATGATTTTGGTGACAACTACTCCGTATAATAACTTTGGTGACAACTATTCCATATTATGACTTTGGTGACAACTACTGCATATAATGACTTTAGTGACAACTATTCCCTATAATGACTTTGGTGACAATTATTTCATATAATGAATTTAGTGACAATTATTTCATGTAATGACTTTAGTGACAACTATTCCATATAATAACTTTGGTGACAACTATTCCATATAATGACTTTGGTGACAACTATTCCATAAAAATAACTTTTGTTACCAACTATTCCATATAATGACTTTGGTGACAACTACTCTCCATCATGACTTTGGTGACAACTACTCCCCATCATGACTTTGGTGACAACTACTCCCCATCATGACTTTGGTGACAACTACTCCACATAATGACTTTGGTGACAACTACTCCATATAATGACTTTGGTGACAACTACTCCACATAATGACTTTGGTGACAACTACTCCGTATAATGACTTTTGTGACAACTACTCCACATAATGACTTTGGTGACAACTATTCGTCATAATGACTTTGGTGACAACTACTCCATATAATGACTTTGGTGACAACTACTCCCCATCATGACTTTGGTGACAACTATTCCCCATCATGACTTTGGTGACAACTACTCCACATAATGACTTTGGTGACAACTACTCCATATAATGACTTTGGTGACAACTACTCCACATAATGACTTTGGTGACAACTACTCCGTATAATGACTTTGGTGACAACTACTCCACATAATGACTTTGGTGACAACTATTCCTCATAATGACTTTGGTGACAACTACTCCACATAATGACTTTGGTGACAACTACTCCACATAATGACTTTGGTGACAACTACTCCATATAAATGACGTTAGTGACAACTACTCCACATAATGACTTTGGTGACAACTATTCCTCATAATGACTTTGGTGATAACTACTTCATATAATGACTTTGGTGACAACTACTCCACATAATGACTTTGGTGACAACTATTCCTCATAATGACTTTGGTGACAACTACTCCATATAATTACTTTGGTGACAATTATTCCAAATAATGACTTTTGTGAAAACTACTCCATATAATGACTTTAGTGACAATTATTCCATATAATGAATTTAGTGACAATTATTTCATATAATGACTTTGGTGACAACTACTCCATATAATGACTTTAGTGACAACTATTCCTCATAATGACTTTGGTGACAACTATTCCATATAATGACTTTGGTGACAACTATTCCATAAAAATAACTTTTGTTACCAACTATTCCATATAATGTCTTTGGTGATAACTACTCCATATAAATAACTTTTGTTATAACTATTTTATATAAGTAAAAACATTTTTAAATTTTAAAACTTTCACACAAATAAAAATATTACATTTTATCTTTACCTTTTCACCTAAGTCGTAAACTACAACTTCCAAATTCAATTTCCCATGCTCACTTGGTACAAAACTGTTGTACTAACGATAAAAATTATATTTCATAAGTTAGTATTACGGCTATGACAAAGGTTTTATTTCATAAGTCAATACTAGGGCTATACGATCAACTTGTGAATTTTGATTAATGTGATTTTAAAAATGTTTACCATTGCTCATAACCTACGTGAATATATTTACACTGCAGAAATAAGGAAAGTGTTTCAAAACTATGCATTTTTATTAGCCTGAGTTTTTACTACATTAGGTTTTCAGTCATGGGTATATACACATCTAACACAAAATACCAGTTAAGAATTCAACACAATAAACATTTTTGAGAAGTTAAAAATTGTGAATGAGTGTTGTCGTTCTGTACAAAAGATATATCAGATTATTATGTACTGACTTTATTTATAGTGGGTTACATATTTTTGGACTTTCTTTCAAGTGAACTTGTTGTATACTTAGCTTTCCTCAACGTTATTGCTTATTTACGTTCAGAGAAAATTGTCTATATGTTATATCCTCCTTTGTTACGTATGAAATGACCAGTAACATAACTAATGATGCATGCACTACGTGAGAGTTGTCCTTCTTTGTTCAAAAGTATACAATAGCTAGTTCTCTTACTCTATACACAGAGTATATAGCAGCGAGTTCTCTAACTCTACATCTAAAGTATATAGCGGTTAGTTTTCTAACTTTACATGCAGAGTATATAGCGGCTACTTCTCTTGCTCTTCGGCCAGAATTTCTCCTGGTATGAGCTCCTGGTGGTATAAAACAGTACTTTGTGAGTTCGTCTTTGTCTTGTACAACATTGATCAAAATATTTGCCTATAGTTCTGTACTGATGTTACCGTCTACGTGCTTAGAGTAGTTGACCGAATAGTAACAAAGAAGGTAGTTTGTGATCGGAGAAAATGCACGAGTTTTTATTCTGGTTTGTATTATTTGTTTGGAGCATCTGTTCGTTAAATATAGATACACACCTGCTTTGTATAAAAAGGTGTGCTTTTGGCATAATAATTATAGAAACGTCTTATTTAAATAAAGTAGAAAACAACGTTTCAATCTTCTGTTATTGAGAACGTTGTTCTGTGCTTTATTTTAATACAAGTTTTAATACCCATACCAGGCCTCTTGAGAATACATTTTTACATGACGTGGGTTTCTTGTCATCACGTTATAAAAACCGATCAACGCTTTGGTCAGAAACCTTTTCGTGGTGTAGAGTTATACCTCGTCACAAGCCAAAAGATATAGAGTTTTAAATTGATCGATTATCCAGAAATGGTATGAACCAAAAGTACATTGTCAGAAGAGTAGGGTACCCCGAGTGCACTGTACCCAGATTCTTGAAACGGCATCAGAGTATAGGAAACATTGCTCCAAGACGCCAAAAAAAACAACAAAAAAACTATTGTCCGAGATGATCGTGTTTTGATCAGGTTAACAGGTCAAAACCGAAAGATGTTTTACAACACCTTACAACAGGAATGGTATTAAAAAATTCGTTCCAGGATGTTTAGAAAAACAGTGAAAAAGAGACTGATCAAAAAAGGTAATTTTGCAAAATATTAACCAGAATCCACTGCCTCCACCATGTTACTTGGGCAAGAAAGCATTCCAACTTATAGTTAAGACACTGGAGATATGTTATATTTTCAGATTAGCCCTGTTTCCGACATGTTAAAACTGCTCGCGGGATTCATTTTCGTCATTTGCCTGGAGAACAGATGAAGAAAGATTGTATTTCCCACAACAAACACAAAGGAGGTGGTGTAGTACATGTTTGGGCAGAAATTCATCATGGTGGAAATTTGTTTTTCATATCCTTCAGGGAAATATCAATGACGCCTCCTACATGCATCATATGAATATGATACTTTTATCATATACTAGAGCAGGGTTTGGCAATAAATTTGTGTTCCAGTATGACAATGACATTACCCACAGTGTACATATTGTATTAGATTATCTTGACGAGGACAATGTTACAAGATTACCATGGCTAACAAAGTCTCCAGACCGTAACTCTATTGGAAATTGTTGGCAGAACTGAGCCGGAAAGTTGCTAATCACGACCCTAAATCAGCTCTGTGGCTGGGTTTTAGTGCCTTCTAATGACATTGGTACCTGATGAAATTGTTTGTTATTCTAATAAATCATTTATGATGTCCATAAAACCCGTTTTATTATCAGGAGAGAACAATACTGCCTATTTAGGGATGGCTCAGATTGTTCATTGAAACCATTTTTTAAATATCTCATCAATAGAACATCTGAGCTTTAAGATACTATACAGAATTCTCTTTTTAAAACATCTGTATAATGAAGACTCCTAGGTTTCCCCTGAAGAAGAAAGGTCCATTTTTTGGAAGCGCTCGAATTATACGATTTCTATTTCGTTTTTATATAATAACCGAGTCACAAGTTTTTGGAATGTATGTAAATAAAGCTAAATATCAAAACAAAAAGTTTGAATTTCTTGTTCTTCTCTTTCCTACATTTTTAATTACAAAATAACTCAAGAAACAAAACAATGATGCCAACCAACTTTACTGACATAGTTTCAAATGGAGTAAATATTATTAATGAGTGATAATAATTTCAGTGTAACTGAATTTTATCATTATACCTTGAAGTTGGTTTTCTTACAGAAATTTGGCGTTCTTATAAAACGTTTAAATTCAGGTTAAAAAAAAGAGTTACCATACAGTAATAAATAAATAATAAAAATTACAGTTGGAACGTCATTATATGTAGATTTTGTTATGAATACAATATTTCTCTGTCTGTTGTACACTGCATTAAAAACAAACAATCAAGTAAAGAAAAACGTTTCTAAAAATAAAATAAATACAGAGATGGGTGATATCAATCCTTCAGGATGGCATTTGCATCGTCCCTACATAAGCACAGGCAAAAATGAATTAATGTATAGTAATAAATATATATATACCTATATATATGACTATTCAATCACAATTTATTCTATATTTGTCTGTTAACGTTCTAATTTGTTTGTTTTTGAATTTTGCGCAAAGCTACTCGAGGGCTATCTGCGCTAGCCGTCCCTAATTTAGCAGTGTAAGACAAGATGGAAGGCAGTTAGTCATCACCATTCACCGCCAACTCGTGGGCTATTCTTTTGTCAATGAATAATGGAATTGCAGTACTGTCACATTATACCGCCCTCGCGGCTGAAAGGGCGAGCATATTTGGCGTGATGGGGATTCGAACCTGCGACCCTCGGAATACGAGCCGAGTGCTTTAACTACCTAGCCATGCCGGGTTTTAACATTCTTACACACTGTGTTCCTGTGCTATTATGTATGGATGATGCAAGTGCCATCCCTACTATCATGTTTGGATTGTTTTTGAAAAATTTATGTTAGTCATCGCCCGGCATGGCCGAGCGCGTTAGGCGTGCGACTCGTAATCCGAGGGTCGCGGGTTCGCATCCCAGTCGCGCTAAACATGCTTGCCCTTTCAGCCGTGGGGGCGTTATAATGTACGGTTAATCCCACTATTCATTGGTTAAAGAGTAGCCCAAGATTTGGCGGTGGGTGATGATGACTAGCTGCCTTCCCTCTAGTCTGACAGTGCAAAATTAGGGACGGCTAAGGTTTCTCCTCCTGATTGGGGGTTGTGCGGTAGGCTAACAATCCACTCACTTAAAAAACCAGCCTGCTAATGAATCCGCAAGAGATTGCGGCCCTATGTTCCTTCATGGAATCGAGAGGCATAAATAATAATAAATAATAATGTTAGACATCAATATATTTACTTTATAATTTGAAAAGGATTTTCTTTACTTGTACAAATTTCATATGTACATGTTTAATATAACACGCATTTCTCAGTTTGATAGTGCTGCGTATATTTGTGTTTCGTGTTCTTATTTGTTATAAAATTTACGAACATGTTGGCCAAAAATTGTGAGTAAATAAATATTACTTTTCACTATATTTTACTTTATGGTTAGTTCATTTTTTTAGCAGCTCCTCGCTAGTACAGCAGTATGTCTCCGGATTTACAACCCTAAAATCAGGGGTTCATTACCCTCGGTGAGCTTAGCAGATAGTCTGATGTGGCTATGCTATACGAAAACACACACACATCCTCTTTAGCAACTCAGTTAGAACAATAATTGGTTTCTACTTCATACAGTTTTTACTACTATATCTTTCATTATTTTGTTGCTGCTCTTACCTGTAAAATAAATCAAAGCACTTGTGAATAACACTGCAACAACCAAAGACGAGACAGTTACGGTATGACACTTTTCTTACACGTAATGTAAAAAAAAATAAAGTGAATACCACAACAGCAACCAAAGATAAGACATATGTAGCGTAGTACCACTCTTTCTGTGGGTAAATCAAAGAGTACTCGAAAATACTAGAAGAACAACCAAAGATAAAAACTACAGGGAGCTTTCACCCTTCCCCTCAAACCAATAAAAAATCCGTTTGAAAACCGAAACTGCTTTTAAAGCTCGACTTCCCTCTAAAGGTGGACCATCTGAATATTTTATAACTCGTCTATTCTACATACAAAAGATAATAAGACAGGAGTATGTTACTTGATGATAACGAAAATAGAGAGAAGAAAACGAAGACAAGAAATATAATAATGTAAAACTTATAGTAATATCAATCTTTAGAATCACTTCAATGTGTTGTGGAACTGCTATTATAAAGAAAAAACGTAAATAATCCAGGCCCCGGCATGGCCAAGTGGTTAAACTACTCGACTTCTAATCCGAAGGTCGCGGGTTTGAATCCCCGTCTCATCAAACATGCTCGCCATTTCAGTCGTGGGGACGTTATAATGTAACGGTCAATCCCGCTATTCGTTGGTAAAAGTGTAACCCAAGAGTTGGCGGTCGGTTGTGATGAATAGCTGCCTTCCCTCTAGTCTTACACTGCTAAATTAGGGACGGCTAGCGCAGATAGCCCTTGTGTAGCTTTGCGCGAAATTCAAAACAAACCAAACCAAATAATCCAGTGCAGGGTGTCGTTGGAATTATAACTGAGAATTTTAGTTATATTTAAAGTACGTTATGGTAGATAAACAGCAGAACGCGCACTTTTAAGTTGTTGTTTATACACACACAACACACAAATCTCATTTTCTTTCACTTTACTTTTATGAAATACAAAACGATTTATTTCCGTGGACACTGCTCCGAAATCGACATTTTTTTACAATGTCAGCAACCTTGGTTCAGCGAACATTCCACCTCTGTAGCGTAGTTTGGTTTGAGTTAAAGTATCCTTGAAATTTCAGTCTGTGTCTTTCATATTTACGTCGGGCATCCATCTGATAACATGTGCGTGAATGTAACTGTAAAAAGAACCGTTACAAAGTTAGTAATAGTTTTCATGTATAACAAGTTTCAGTCTAACTACACCTATATTTCCTTAACTCTAATTTCCTGTTCATTCAAGGCTATACCAATAACGTTAGCAAGCCAGTCGGGCTACGAAATGAATCCTGTTTTATGTTGTCTCCCAACGTGACAGTGATAAGTCTTCGGATTTACAACGCTAATATCAGCAGTTCGATTCCCTTCGGTAGACACAGCAGATAGCCTAATGTGGCATTGCTATAACAAAACTCACAAACGTTCTATGTAGCATTTACGTTGTTTGGAGTTGTATCATGTTTACATGCACTCCACGTATGTTCACACCAAGCAGCTGTTACTGAAAGTTATTTGGAAAATTGGTTTTCACCATCAAAATTTGTCGTAATATAAAATACATTCTACATTGGTTCAAGTAACTTTAATCAATATCTTAGAGCAAGATAAGAATCACTGCTTTCAGTTATTACAGCATTACAAAAAATAACACTTTATTCGAACGCTTTCAATTTCTTAAATTGTTTGTGTAACAGGTTTTTATTGTTGTTGTTAAATTATATTTTTCCTTCAAATTAAACTTTACACATTGTGTAGTTTAAGAACAATTAAAACCAAAAGGCAAATCTAATTTACATTATTTCACGATGATAATTGTATTTGTGGTACTTCCAATGTAAGAGTGGTTGATAAAACGTTAATAAACGTATATTCAAAGTGATTAAAACAACAATTCTCTTGTAGATGAAAAACGTTTTAACGGAGATCCGCAAAGCTTATTTTCTATCGATAGATGGCGTTAAATGTTCCGCTTCACGAGGGTCAAATCATGGATTTGTTATCGAATCAGGAACAATTTACCACCGTTGTCTGAGGTGGTATACGAAGTTTGTGTTGGCTAGAGGTAACAGGCAAAACTTCTACGATTTAGACCGCAGAAAGTAAAATGCGTAGTATAAATGTTGTCCTATTATTATTCTCTTGTCTCAATGGTTTTGCACTCTTTGAAGAGAGTGTAGTTGATAAAAGAGTGGCTAGTGCAAAAATAGAGGTGCGTACTTAGACTATAAAGTTTGAAATATATTGTTACTAGATTTAAAAGTTAATATTAGAAGTAATTTTACTGACTCTATACCAGTTTAGTACAGTAGCTTGTCGTAAGAAGTAAGGGTTTCTGGAATAATTACAAAACGTTATAGCAATGGTTTATTAAAATATATATTTTAAAAGCAGTAGTTTTGTATTTGTTCTTATAAATGTATCTTCGTTTTTTTTATAATGTCTAGTTTTAGAATGAATTGAGAGTTTGGTTTGTTTTGAATTTCGTGCAAAGCTACACGAGGGCTATCTGCACTAGTTGTCTCTAATTTATCAGTGTAAGACTAGAGGGAAGGCAGCTAGTCATCACCACCCACCGCCAATTCTTGGACTACTCTTTTACCAATAGTGGGATTGACTGTAATATTATAACGTCCCTTCGGCTGAAAGGGCGAGCATGTTTAGTGTGACTGGGATTTGAACCCGCGACCCTCTGATGACTGAATTGAGAGAATAATAATCCGTGATGATGAGAAACCCATTTCTAGATAAAAAAACATATATGTAAAAACTGCTGGCATGTTGTTTGCTTCTCTACTTAGAGTTTTCTCTGCCCATACCAGCCGTTTTTACATATATAATTGAGAGAATAGCATCTACGTTTTAAAAAGTTGTCTCTTTTTTGTTTCATTTTTCCTATATTGTGATAGATAAAACTAGTACTTGCTATAAGCCATATTATTATTTCGTCCATTATTTGACCATTTTTGAGTTGTTACTGTTTCGATTGTCTCTTTGTATTTATATTGCATGTTTTTACAAATTTAAAAACAATTTAGTTACAATAAATTTTTATTTGCTTTTTTTTAAGAAAAAAGAAAAGTACGCTGTCAAGATTGCGCCCTACATGTATATATATACTTATATATCGACTTATATATATATTGGGTTGAGGAATAATTCGTGAGCGTTTTTTCAAGTTAAAAAAAATATATTCATAAATGAAACGCTTTCGCAAAATATTTCATGTCATTTGGTAGATAAATTTTTGCTCTAATAGATGGTGTGTTTGATTTTCATATGTCTTTAATTTTTGCTTTCATTTTCAGCTCATTAAATGGAATGTCAAGTGGACAAAATCGAGCATTTTCGACACCATCTGCTTTTCGCATTTAATTTCTTGCAATTTCGTTTAAAACAATGCATACTATATACCTAGATATTACATGAAATAAAGTATCATAATAAATGTTTTGGGTGTAATGTGTTCATGCATTGAAGTATTGTATAGTCTTGCATGTAATGCTTGAATGAAATTATTTATAAACGCTCACGAATTATTCCTCAACCTAATATATATATCTTATATCTCTACTTATATATCGACTTATATATATATATATATCTTATATCTCTACTTATATATCTATATATATATACTTATACATGTATATATATATATATATCTTATATATCTATATCTACTTATTTTTCTACTTATATATCTCTGTGGTCTAGTTTCAGTTTGGTTTGTTTTGTTTTGAATTTCGCGCATAGCTACACGAGGGCTATCTGCGCTAACCGTTCTTAATTTAGCAGTCTAAAACTAAAAGGAAGGCAGTTAGTCATCACCACCCACCGCCATCTCTTGGACTACTCTTTTACCAATAGTGGGATTGACTATCACATTATAACGTCCCCTCGGCTGAAAGGGCGAGCATGTTTGGTGTGACTGGGATTCGAACCCGCGACCCTCAGATTACGATTCGAGTGCCTTAACCACCTGGTCATGCCGAGCCTAATATCGTTTCCACTATGTGCTGAAATTTCTAGTTACATGGTTGTGAATTTGATACTCGAATAAATTTTATTTCGCGTGCTTTTTGCACAAATTAGATATTTATTTTGCAAAAGGAATATAAGTGAAAGCTCCTACTCTTTTTTTTTTGTTAGCTACCCGCAGCAGATGCGCTTAATTACCGACAAAATAACAAAAGAGATTGCATCGTAAAACTTTCAACGACATCAGCAAATTTATTTCTTGGTAAAACTATTTTAATTTAGAAGCCTTTCTATTCTTCTGTTCAGGTTTGCCTGTCACGCAACCCAGGCCCTAGGTTGAAGTTTTTTTTTTGTTTTTTTTTTCTTTTATGAATTATGGTATTGTTGAAAAGTTGTCGGCCATAACACAGAAAAACTAAATAGTATTATACAATTTTATTACTATCAACCTGTAAATTACACTATGTAACAAAATTTTTACTTTTTCTTGTTTTTGGGCAGAAAGTGTGATTTTTCAATTGCTTATGCTTAAAGTAAATGGAAAAGACCTGTTTTTCTCTTCAAACTTTGTTTTTGTGACCTGGGAGCGAATAACGAAAATATGATGGAAGAAACTATTTGGGGACTGATACAAGAATGTGATTTACATTACAGTCGCAAATTTCTAAAAACTACTCACTTCTAAACATGTAAATCTTGATAACAAAACCATAATGGGAAACTGCATTTGAGGGCTGATATGTGAAAGTGATTTACATTACAGTCATAAAACTTGAAAAACAAGTCACTTCTAAACATTTTCATTCATTTTTATATAACTTTAGTATAAATACATGTAAATCTTGATTCACATGTTGTTTTATTCAGACTTTATGTAAAGAAAAATGTGCAAATTTGCCCGTTTTTACCCAGAAAATAGGTTAGTTTATAAATTTCATTATCCAGGTCACAGAAGCAAAGTTTGAAGAGAATAATGACCATTTTTTGTACCTTTACAAAATAAAGAAGTAGAAATAACACATACTATCCAGGAACAAAATTTGTGTCACATAGTGTAATTGGTAAAGGATGCTGTGGTTTTATCTCTTAGCAATATTTCTTGAAAGAAATGTTAAAAATTAGCTTCTTCCAAAACTTGGTTAAACAAATTAATATACTGAAGAAAAAAAAACTTATTGGTGTATATTACTGTGTTTAGATTTACTCTGGGAAAGTGAGTACTGAATGTTCGTTGACACATATTGTAAAAAACAAAAATATTAAATTTTTAATACAGAAATTGCTCATTGGTACTTAATCAAAAACTTGACCAAACTCTCTTATGGTTTACTGTATTATAACTTCGTAGTTAGAAGATATGTATTTAAATGAGAAAACTGTTTTCTGCTCCAGAGCTGTGGAGGATGACGTTTAAATCAACTCCCAGAAGTGAAGAAATTTATTTATGATGACATTCCATTGTTGTATCCTTTGTCACTAAAAAACTTTAAATAACATTTCCAAAAAGAATACATAACGTACAAATTCTAACGATAATTTTTCAGTTTTATTTGTTTAAAAAGTGCATAAAGTCAACATGAATAAAACGTACCTGTGTTCTGTGGGCTTACAAACACGAGTGAAAGATAAATATCCTTATAAATTCATGGCATATGTAGTATGTTTTCTTCGTATGTCTTATAAAACATGTTTTGATCTTGAGATGTTTGTCCATTAAATAAAATGTTTTAATATATAATAATATAAAGAAAAGTTTTTTTTTACATGTTTAACACAAGAAAATTTCCTAAGCCATCCCTAGTCATAATGTAAACTTCAAAAAGGTGCCAGGAGCACCACCTGAGTTGATTTTCATAAATAAAGCAGGTCAGGAGATTGAGGTAAGAATAACCTTTTCATCAAATAAAACAATGAAGTTGACATGTTCTGGTAATTATAAAGTTAGATGTAAAATAGCAAGAAACACTAGTCACTACATATCAGTAAAAGACACACATGTAAGAAGCAATGAAATATAAATTTAAAAATAATTAAAAATTACACTAAGAAAGTAAAATATGTATTTCGTTTGTTCCTTTGAGAATTAATTTCTCAATTTGTTTGCTTTTTTTTCAAGATAAAATGTAAAGCAAAAAGTAAATAAGTAGTTTGTTCTTATATTTTTGCTGCAGTTTTTTATGATCTGAGGTTGTTTGGTGAGAAACACTGTTACCTTCTAAATTCCAAGGTGCACCTTATAAAGAAAAAAACCTTAAGAAACTTAAAAAAATAATATTGATTAATCTTTATTCAAACTAATTTATATTTTTAATTTCTAAGTTAATGTACCTGTTTTTATAAATAGTTATATATATATATGGATTTAATTTATATTTTATACTTACGTAGATAAATATTAGTATTTCTCTTGATTACAATCGTTATTTGTTATGATGTTTTGTCCATAGTACCTTTGGAAATAATAGGATTGGACAGTAATCGAAATGTTTAATTTGTTAGAGAATTGATATTAGTGGCATGAGTCGAAAGGAGTGTAGAAAACTTTTAGTTGACCGTGGATTCTATCGCAAGAAATCAGACAAGGATGAAGTCCCTTCTGAATACCAAGATGCACCCTATAATAGAAACGAACTTTAAGAAGCTTAAAAACAGATACTGAATAGATTTTTATTAAAATTAATTGGTATTCTTAATTTTCAAGTTAATATATCTGTTTTTTTATAAGAAGTTATATATATATATATATACTGTATGCACATGATAAAGTAGTAAATTAGAGTTGAAAATATCTTTTTTATTGTTATTTTCTTGGTAAAACTTATTTTTTATTCAGCTATAATTATTAATGCAAATTGCTCATTCTTCAAATCTTAAAAGAAAGATATTAAAAACTTTCTATACTTGCATAGAAATTCTGTTTAAACTACAAATAAAAATGTACCATTTATATATATTTATACACATTTAAAGGTTAGCAGTTCTAATTTTTTCCACATACTATCTTACTGTCAAATATACTGAAATTGAATTTATTCATTGTCGGTTGAACAAAATGTTTTAATCGAGTTTTAACAACTTGTCTATAATAGTAAGAGTACATTTAATCTTTATCTTTAGTATCTGAGTCGACTAGAGAGTAGAAGATATTAAAAACTACTTCATTAAATATAAAACGACCGAGTACGTCAGATTGTTTTATTAACAATAATAGGATTTCACCACAAGAGCTTCGTCGGGGAATCACTTGGTATTACAATTAATATTATTCGGCTTAAAAGAATCGGTCAGATACTGAGCTTCTGATAAAGCATATATTATTCTCCAGCCTAATGTAATCTATTGTAATACTGATTCCTTTGTTGAAGCATATATTATTTAACAACGTGACAGAATTATTTAAATATGAAGTGAGTTCCTGGTGAAAAGTCATTGCGAAATATTTACAGCGCAATGCAATACTTGGTCGTTTGGTATTTAGTAATGCGTGTCGTTAGTTGAGAACTGTTTAATTCCTTTATTGGGTAATAATGTTTACAACTTAAAAGTAACTAATGTTAAAAAAATAATTGCTTAAATGATGCAGTTTAGTAAGAGAAAAAACTAGAATATAATTAAGAAACAGAAATTTGAAAAATAATTATCATATTCCGTGGTACACTTTTAAGATTTTATCAAGTCTGCTAACCCTAAGAAGATCTATGCACTTTGTATGTTAACAGTTATGCAATGGATCTTACAGTTACAATGCATAACAGTGTTTTTAAGTTCTGTACTGTAGTTTATGGCATAGTTAATCTCTGAGTTGTCTTTTTGTTGTGAACTTATGAAACTGCTGATTAAAAACATTACTGTCAGCAGTAGATATTCTGTCATAACAGAAAGTATAGTACATTTGAAATGATTATGATTCAGATTTTAAGACGTAATGTAGAACTAGAGAAGTTGAATATTGTTTCAGTAATACACAACTCTAGAAATAAAGTTATTTTGAAAAAAAAAAAAAAAAGTTATGGGTTTAGCTATTTCTAACAACATATAAATAACTTGAATGTAGAGTTATATATTACATAAAAATATTAAACAAATACCTATAATAAGATTTTAGTTCAAAATTAAGTAACTAAATACAAAATCCAAAGTAAGCAACATTTAATTGAGGCTAATCTATTATCATTTTTTACCTCACTTATCCAATAACATTTCTGGTCCCTTATTTTTCGCTTGGTTTCTTTGGACTAAATATAAATCATGCATTTATACGACTTGTATTTTGTGTTCAACAGTTAGAAAATTTATCTCCTAAAAACAATATTATTGATTTTATGTTAAGCAAAAGATGTTTCTTGTTGGATCAGAAGTAATTCTGTAGACTTGCACCATAAAATCCAGAATTCGATTTCCCGCGATGAACAGAACATAAATAGTCTATTATATAGCTTTGTATTATAAAATCAATAAAAACTATACGAGGGTTTCCTTTTATTATGAATTTTCGACTTCTTCACCAGAGCCTTCATCGGACAACAGTGCACTGAATAATATACATTTCTTTCTCTTTAGAGCCACAAACGATTTGAACTTTAAACAGTAGTTTTATAAGTGTTTGGAATTCATATGGATGCTATCAGTAATTATAGGGTTAAACAGTACATTTTTATATTCTCTAACATCATTGGGAACATCTCTCAATCACAATCCTACAATGCCAAACCTTCTGTTTTGAATTCACACCATGAGTAAATTAATGATTGTAACAAATTTACTGTTGTACATTTATTGTAGTACCAACGTTTTGTTTATATGCTAAAATATATTTCTGTTAAGAAAGAAAATTATGTGTACCAATCTTTTTGGTAAATACCATAAACTTGACGATACATACTAACATTTAATTAACTTCTAAATTCAAATTTAAATTTCTGGTTATTTGAAATAGTAATACTTTAATATATGTATCATAATAAATCAGAGACTCGTCCGAAATAAATTATAATAAGTAACGTAATAAATTGGGGGCTCGTGTCCTAGACCTGAATCAGAGGTAAAATTCGAAATAAATTAAAATTCAAATCTTAATTCAATTTGTGTTTGTCAATACCAACAATATTTGGTAAATTTGATTAACAAGGTTTTCTTGAATGCCCCCCTTCCTGGAACAACTAGAAAAATATAAAGTGTATTACTTGAAACTGCCAAAATCTTAGAAGTAGAAATTACAAAATTCAATGAGAAAAAATGAAGTAACAAGCGTACTGTTAAAATATTAGTCGATGATGACATCTTGTCTGAGGAAGCATAAGGGGAATTCTCTAGTCTCTCCACTAGCCAATCAGAGTTGAGTGATAAAGATAAATTGGAAAGCCAATTAAAACTCAAACAAATTAAGCTTGAACAAGCCCGTATCGAAGCCCATAAAGGGCAAGCCCGTATCAAAGATGAAGAGGAAGTAAACGTCTCGTGGTCAAACAAGCTTGTATCGATGTGGAAAAAGAAAGTAAGCGTCTTAAGCCCGAAGAAGCCCGTATTGAAGCCGAAAAAGAAATTAGGCTTAAAGAAATGAACTCAATCAATATATTAAAGTATTTAATTAAAATTAAGTTGATAAATATTTCCAATATTTTGAGAAAGTTGCTCAAACCATGGAATGGCCAAAAAAAAATGGTCGTTATTGTTACTGAATGTTTTAACTTGCAAAGCACAAGAAGCTTGTCGTGCTCTCTCTCTAGAAGACTGCACCAGTTATGATAAGGTTGAAGCAGTTATCCTCAAAGCATACGAGTTAGTAATGGAGGCTTATCGCCAAATGTTTTGTAGTTATCGCAAGCAAGATAGTCAAACTTATGTGGAATTCACCCACGAAAAATAGGTTTATTTGATCAAAAGCGTAATTGTATGTATATTGGCAACAATTTCGCCAAACTAAGACAATAATGTGTAACTTAAGAACTTAAATGTTGTTTAAGTGGCGACCTAAAAAACGTACTTGGATATAAAGAAAGATGAAACAATACAGGAAGCAACCTTTCTTTCTGATTATTACACTTTAATGCGTAAAACCACTTTTCATAAAAAGAAATTCCCGCCATCTCAACAAAAACATCTATGTTCAATTAATTAATGTTGAGGATTTTCAATTTCTCCAATTAGAGATCATATTACAGATGGAATAAAACTTTATCAAGGCTTGTCTGTCATTTTTGTATAAAACCTGGTCATGTTATGTCCAACTGTTGGCGTTTGAAAGAGAAAAAAGAAAAGGAGGTAACACCCAATGCGTTCGTGTCCACATATGAACGTGACTTCGCCAGATCACCTGATGTTGTTGATTCAGCCACTGATAAAAAGGCTGATGTAGTTAGAGAGGAATTTAGACCTTTTGTGTCTGTTGGTTCTGCGTCTTTGACACATGACACTGTTAATCACATACCAATATATGTTTTACGTGATATTGGGATGACTTAATCATTGTTGTTAGGTGTCTTGCCTTTACATTCGAGTTCTGCTACTGGCGAGTCTGGTATTGCTCATGGTATTGAAGGTGGCTTTATTAATGTTCCTCTTCATAACATTCATTTGACATCAGAACTAATTATGGACCAACTGTGGTTGGAGTAAGACCTCTGCTAATTCAGGGTGTATCATTATTGCTGAGAAACAACTCGGCTGGGGGGAAAAGTTGTTTGCTGAACCTAAGATGGTTAGCAAACCGATAACTGTTTCATCAAAGAACGGTGTTGTTAGGGAGAATCTAAAAGTGTTTTCCCTCATGTGCTGAAACTCGAGCTTAGGCGAAGAAATTAAGCCAAACAGAGATGATAGAGACGTGTTCAGAGGACGATATCATAGATTTATATCAGACATAATTTTTGGACCCGACAGATCTCCTGCGAGTAATTGTCCTACTGATAATTCATTGTTGAGTGAAACCGATGTGTGTAAGGGATATGGTTCAGCTGGAGAAATCCCATTTGCTAGAAGCAAACTGATCGACGAACAAGAAAAGAATCCATAGATATCTTCACTATTTAAATATGCCTCCCAAAAATAAACTGGAGAAAGTTCCAAATGGGTACTTTTTCAAAAATTGTGTTCACGAGAAAACGGAGACCAGCAAATGTACCAGCTTCAAAGGACTAGACTGTAGTTTATCAAACTGTTGTTCCAAAAGCGTATCGTTCTGATATATTGAAAGTGGCTCATGAACTCTCCATGGGAGGTAATTTAAGAGTCAACAAGACGTGTGACAAAATGATGATATATATCTTTTGGCCAAAGGTTAAGCAAGACGTTTCTCAGTTTTGTAAAATTTGTCAATTTTCTAGAAAACGTAATGAGTAAATTCCTTTTTCGTTTTTGAAACCCATCCAAGTTTTCAAAGAACACTTCAGTCGTGTGATTATTGATTGTGATAAGCCAAAAACATTTGTGTTTAAGCACTTTCAAGTGCAATGTGATTTTATTATCTTATTGTCATGGTTTTTGAAATTGTATAATTCTTTGACAATGTATTGTATTTAATCTATTGTTCGCAATGTACGTGTACAGATGACATCTTAGTTAAAAATTGTCTAACACAAATTTTTAATTCTCTAAGGAGGGAGATGTGACAAATTTACTGTTGTACATTTATTTTAGCGTCAACGTTTGTTTCTGTATAGTTTTTAATGCATGTGACGTATATTTTTAATGCATTTTGCACAAGTCCCACCTATTCTCTAAATTTGTAGATTCTTGAGAGTAAGAATCAACAACACTTGTTTTACGAAAACGCTAGCGTGTTCGAACTTTGATGAACGTTCTAGTCTCGAGTGATTCTTATAAAAGCAGCCAGCCGAGAGACAGTAATACATTATTATTACTGATCAGCTACAGTCAATATACTATAGGCCTCAGAAGCTATAATTGTGATTAACACTTAGTAATCGGAAAGGTACAGAATTTGACGAGGAATGTTTATAGGTTTCGAACATTAAAACTGTTCAACTTCAGTCAATTAGTTCGGACGTTATTAAGGACATTATATATCGTAGCCATAGAAAACTTACGGGTACTTCAAGCTTAGCCAGCCGTCAAAAGTGTACAGGTGTATCAGCAAAGAATTAATTTGCTCTCTGTGCACATTGATAAAAGATTGAGTTCCAGACCCGATATGACACCCAATACTGCTTTTAAGTTTGTATATAAACCATCATTTGTAATAACTATTAACAACAACTATTATAAATTGTTTTGTGTTTGTATGTTAAAATATATTTGTGTTAAGAAAAAAATTGAGTGTATCAATCTTGTTGGCAAATACCATAAACCCGATATATATTAACATTTAATTAAAATCTAAATTCAAATTTCAGGTTATTTAAGTTAGTAATACGTTAATATACATATCAAAATAAATCGGAGACTAAAAAAATTATAATACGTAACATAATGAAAAATATATAGATAATTTCAACTCTTTAAGTTCAATTTGTCTTAATGAAAAATACCGCATTTGCCCGAATATAATGTGCACTTTTCCTTCCTTCAGATATCGCCTAAAAAATTGACTGTGTATTATGTTCGCGCATGTTCAAGTTTGTTATGTATTTTACGAAAGACTACCATCGAAAATCATTAATGTTGTATACCCAACGCTATGGATGAGACGGACAAAGACGTGATATGGAAATCAAAAGAGAATTAAATAAACGTTGAAGGAAACATAGCTGATGATGTATTTAGAAACTATTCAATGTGTTTTGTACAATTGATGGTAAAAACAAAAATAATTTCTTCAATTTAATCGTTCAATGTCGTTTGCGAATTAAAATCCAGGGTGCGTTATACTCGGTGAAATACGGTATTGTTGGGAAAACTAGAAATATTTTTCACATTGTTGTATTCCTCTGTATTTCACTGCTTCTCCTTACCGTTGTGATGATTGGTAATGTATTGTTGAACAGTGTTAGCGTCCATAATAAAAATCATGTGATGCGGTTTTCCACTGGGAACGTTCGAGCCTATTGGATTCCATGGCTTTGCCATTTTTTAAGATGTACGATTTTTGTTTAGAGCGTTTACGTGCATAAGGTACAGATTTTTTTTAAAACTTGATTTCACTGAGTATTGGTTAGCACAAAGAGAGAGCTGGTTGCTTGTTAAACAAATACAGAATCTACAGATAAGACATGAGCGGGTTATTCTCATTCGTTGTCAGATTGTTTTGTCTCTCCTTCAAAAAACAAACAAACAGCATCTGTTTAATATTGGTAGTTATGACATTAAAAGTTATTTTACTTCTAACAGTTTGTAATAATTTATCTTACTATAATGGACGTAGTTTGTTTTTTAATATCACACAAAGCTACTCGAGGGCTATCTGCGCTATCCGTCCCTAATTTAGCAGTGTAAGACTAGAAGGAAGGCAGCTAGTCATCACCACCCGCCGCCAACTCTTGGGCTACTCTTTTACCAACGAATAATTGGATTGACCGTCACATTATAACGGATGAAAGGGCGAGCATGTTTGGTGTGACGGGGATTCGAACCCGCGACCGTCGGATTATTAATCGAATGTCTTAATCCACTTGGCCATGCCGGGCCCGTAGTTTGTATGTTAAGATCTATGTGTGTGACCAAAGCTACAGAAAAGTCTCTAAACATCAGAATACTTGTACTATACAATGTTGATTAATCAAGGACTTTCTGTGTTCCTAGGGTGTGTTTTAAACTTGTAAGAAGTGGGCCCACAAAAAAAAAAAAAAGCTGAAATTCAAGAAAATCTCAATGCCAGAAGCGGTTATTGAGGTTTATGGAATGTGGCGTTATCTCTCGGATGGCCCCACAAACAATGCTCCATGAAAACATTCACTCTTTGGATATTCAATTCAATTTGAAAAAAATAATAATTGTAGTACGGGTAACAACCATTTCTTTACGATTTTAACTAATATCTCATCAAGAATGGCCCGGCATGGTTAGGTAGTTAAGGCACTCGATTCGTAATCCGAGGGTCGCGAGTTCGAATCCCCGTCATACCAGACATGCTTGCCCTTTCAGCCGTGAGGGCGTTATAAAGTCAATCCCACTATTCGTTGGACTAATATCTCATCAAGAATGGCCCGGCATGGTTAGGTAGTTAAGGCACTCGATTCGTAATCCGAGGGTCGCGGGTTCGAATCCCGTCATACCAGACATGCTTGCCCTTTCAGCCGTGAGGGCGTTATAAAGTCAATCCCACTATTCGTTGGACTAATATCTCATCAAGAATGGCCCGGCATGGTTAGGTAGTTAAGGCACTCGATTCGTAATCCGAGGGTCGCGAGTTCGAATCCCCGTCATACCAGACATGCTTGCCCTTTCAGCCGTGAGGGCGTTATAAAGTCAATCCCACTATTCGTTGGACTAATATCTCATCAAGAATGGCCCGGCATGGTTAGGTAGTTAAGGCACTCGATTCGTAATCCGAGGGTCGCGAGTTCGAATCCCCGTCATACCAGACATGCTTGCCCTTTCAGCCGTGAGGGCGTTATAAAGTCAATCCCACTATTCGTTGGACTAATATCTCATCAAGAATGGCCCGGCATGGTTAGGTAGTTAAGGCACTCGATTCGTAATCCGAGGGTCGCGAGTTCGAATCCCCGTCATACCAGACATGCTTGCCCTTTCAGCCGTGAGGGCGTTATAAAGTCAATCCCACTATTCGTTGGACTAATATCTCATCAAGAATGGCCCGGCATGGTTAGGTAGTTAAGGCACTCGATTCGTAATCCGAGGGTCGCGAGTTCGAATCCCCGTCATACCAGACATGCTTGCCCTTTCAGCCGTGAGGGCGTTATAAAGTCAATCCCACTATTCGTTGGACTAATATCTCATCAAGAATGGCCCGGCATGGTTAGGTAGTTAAGGCACTCGATTCGTAATCCGAGGGTCGCGAGTTCGAATCCCGTCATACCAGACATGCTTGCCCTTTCAGCCGTGAGGGCGTTATAAAGTCAATCCCACTATTCGTTGGACTAATATCTCATCAAGAATGGCCCGGCATGGTTAGGTAGTTAAGGCACTCGATTCGTAATCCGAGGGTCGCGAGTTCGAATCCCCGTCATACCAGACATGCTTGCCCTTTCAGCCGTGAGGGCGTTATAAAGTCAATCCCACTATTCGTTGGACTAATATCTCATCAAGAATGGCCCGGCATGGTTAGGTAGTTAAGGCACTCGATTCGTAATCCGAGGGTCGCGAGTTCGAATCCCCGTCATACCAGACATGCTTGCCCTTTCAGCCGTGAGGGCGTTATAAAGTCAATCCCACTATTCGTTGGTAAAAGAGTAGCCCAAGAGTTGGCGGTGGGTGGTGGTGGTGTTTTCTAGACTTACACCCCTAAATTAGGGACTGCTAGCGCAGACAGCCCTCGTGTAGCTTTGCGCGAAATTCAAAACAAACCAAACCTCACGAAGAACACGACTTTCACTCGTGTACTTGAAGGTTTCAAGAACATGTTTATTGATGTAATTCTTAAACGTAGCAGTAATAAAAAATGACGTTCTTGAGAACTATTTGTTCAATAAACGATAACACATTTCATATACATAAAACAACAGATGTAAAACGTACGAAAATTTTGTGTTCTGTACATTTGATCATTTTGATGCAATAAGTTGCGTATTGCTAAAGAGCATGATCAGAACACTTTCCACGTGCAGCACTTTTAGAAAATGTTCACTTTTTACAGTTTTTAGAATTATAAATAAATACTGTGGTTAGTAACCACTAACATAATGTCCCCAGTGGCACAACGATATGTCTGCGGATGTATACTGCTAAAAACCGGATTTCAATACCCGTGGTGGTCAGAGCACAGAATTGTGTTCCTTTGTACTTAACGTCAAACAAAGACAGCGACGTTTCTGTTAGCACTAATTTCTTCTTATTTTTACAGTAGGGTTAAAACTTAAGTAATATAATTAATTCACAAATCTTTGCGATTGGTTTTACATCCTATGAGACATTTTATAACCAAATACAGTTATTACAAAAATGATTCGGATATTATGAAAAGTTTCTGAGAAAAACAGTAATGGTATTTAACACTCTTTTGCTTTCAACATATGGCCAAGCGCGTAAGGCGTGCGACTCGTAATCCGAAGGTCGCGGGTTCGCGCCCGCGTCGCGCTAAACATGCTCGCCCTCCCAGCCGTGGGGGTGTATAATGTGACGGTCAATCCCACTATTCGTTGGTAAAAGAGTAGCCCAAGAGTTGGCGGTGGGTGGTGATGACTAGCTGCCTTCCCTCTAGTCTTACACTGCTAAATTAGGGACGGCTAGCACAGATAGCCCTCGAGTAGCTTTGTGCGAAATTCCAAAAACAAACAAACAAACAAGCTTTCAACATAATATCCAGTGAACTCGAACATTATCAGTAGAAGGTAATAAATAGTCAAAACATTAACCGTTTCATTACTTCCAATGTACATATAGAGGACTGTCATATACAACAAAGTTTATGCGAACTTGTGACGTTTAAGTTAACATTCGTTGCGTTGCAAAGTGCATGGATTTATTTCGTGTCGATTCGCACGTATTTGTTTAAACACTAGTGATATTTGCGAGCAACTGTAGCTTTGTGTTTAAACAAGATATGAGAGACTGGTATCTATTTTAATACTGACTAATTTTTATCTTTGACATTTTGAATTAAATATACTAAGGTCAATAAATATAGTGAAATCTTTTAATGAAAATATCACTGAGATGGAAATATAGCGCTGTTTATTACACGAATCGACGTCATCGGATAGGTTAGGTGTTCCCAATTGTAGGTCCACAATGAGTTTGAAAGATGTAGTAAATCACTTTTAAGTTGGTCAGTTATTTGCGAATTGCAAATACATTCAAATAGTTGCTTCCACCTTTTTAACGTAACTTCTCTGGTTGTACGTAACCACAAGCATTTACTTATAATTATTTTAGTTCGTTTAATATTTTCGTCCAAATCTACACACGTATTATTTTCAGACACCCGTTTCTCATTTCGAACTTGAGGGAAGACTGCTAGCCGACCCACTGTCAAACTGTTTTGCAATTTGACTAATCGTCATTCTAAAATGTTATCCATGGCTCCAAAGTACGGAACGCGTTTTCCGGTAACAGGACACGGACTCCGAATGCTCATATAAGACATGCTAACTACTAGGCCATGATTAATCTCGTTTGTTTTTTATTCTCGAGTGTTTCAAATTTATGGCACAATTTGAAAATAAACTGTTTACTTGCTACTTTTTTGCCAACTAATAGTAGGATTGACCGCAACTTTATAACGCCCCAACGGCTGAAAGGATGGGCATGTTTGGTGCGATGCGGATTCGAACCCGCGACGCTCAGATTACGAGAAAACAAACTGTTTGTGCATAACTGTATTATTATAACTTACTTTCTTCTGGAATTCCAGATTTTTGATTACTTCACAAATGGTACTTTTAAGTATTAATTACGACTATAGGGGACGGGATGAATATATATGAGAACATTCATGGCCGTTAAAATAGTGAGGATTCAAAGTAAATGTATTTACCAAGATGTTTCGGTTCCACATCTCTTCTTGTATACCCTTTAGTTGTGCACATATGATGCAGATGGAAAGACAATAGCGAAGAGTCCAGTTTTCCATACTTCACCATAAAAACAAGTTTATATTCTTATTCTTTGATCAGCACGTGCTTGTTGAATTTGGCGCAAAGTTACACGAGGGTTATCTGCGCTACTGCTCATTCTGAAGTGAAAGACTGAAGAGACGAGTCACTACTACCCTAAACAAAATCTCGGGCTTCTCTCGTCAAGTTGGAAACTTCACCGTCACTCTTATAACACACCAACGACCTCAGAGTGCGGAAAGCGATATTTTTTTTCTTGATGAGGGAGGGGCGAACGAGGGAAATTCAGCTTCGCACTCTGTCATGCTAACCACGCTCGCCCCCGCATGACGTATTATGAAATGGTCAATGACATTTTTCACCGATTCGTTTGAAAAAGATGTTTTTAGCCAAAACAAAGAAGGCTTTCATGCACATAAAAAGCTTAATGTGTTAAATTCCTCAGCATATAAGTTATTTTATCAAAATCAATATCCATAAACAAAATTTTCGTTGTATGATATTTTTTCACTGGCTGCTCCAGATCTTGTGTATTTCTTATTACTTCTGCAAATTTCCCGGTGACGTTGATAGGTTTATTTTAAAACAAAGCCGATACGGACTGTGTGCTGTGCTCACCGTGGGGAATCGAACCACAGACTTTAGCGTTGCAAGTTTGTGGACTGCACGATGTCCCACCGGGAGACTCCGGTTACGCTCAATCATTATATTTATAAATATCTATTACAACAAGTTAAAAACTATATAAATAAAAGTTTCAAAACGTGTTTCCATTGTTTTTAGAACAACGCCATAATACGCACTTTCTGCATGCTATCCATTACGAGACACCGAATTCCATATTTTAAAATTATTTGATAATGGACGTTTATAATTCATTGCAGTAGCTTCTAGAAGGTAAAAGACATTTTTTAACGCGGGAAAAACAAAATATCTTGAGTTTTGTCCTGAAAACAAAGGAATTTAAACTTAAAGATATAAGCATATAATACAATGTAAAATCACACGTGTTATAATAAACTTTATATGCAAAAAGTGTGACTATACATAGTTTCTGTGTAACCTCAAAAGTTTACACAGTGTGAAAGGTTTCACAGCTTGTTACGTTCACTACTTAATTTAACGTTGCACACATTTTAAAGTGTTTGATTTGATAGATAACCCCAAAATGCGGAGCGTGGTTTTCATAAACAGACCTTATATTCATAGTTCATCATGTTGACCGCTGGACCACGCTCGGCTGTTATACACTCAAAGGCCCGATATGGCCAGGTGGATAAGGCACTCGACTCGTAATCGATGGGTCACGGGTTCGAATCCCCCTAACACCAAACATGCTCGTCCATTTTAGGCGTGGGGCCGTTATAAAGTCACGGTCAATCCCACTCTTCGTTGGTAAAAGAGTAGCCCAAGAGTTGGCGGTGGATGGTGATGACTAGTTGCCTTCCCTCTAGTCTTAAACTTAAATTAGGAACGGCTAGTGCAGATAGCCCTCGTGTAGCTTTGCGCGAAACTTAAAACAAACAAACCCACTCAAACACTGTAAAACTATACACGTAAAAAAAAGTCCGTACACTAAACTAATATCGTATGTTAGTGCACAGAATATTGTCATTGTTGAAAGCATAGGTTAGATAAAGAAATGACACTGAAAACAGTCAGCTCTAAAGAAGGCAAAAATCATTCTTATATTCTGTTGTTGTTTTGAATTAAGCATGTAGCTACACAATGGGCTATCTGTGCTCTGCTCACCATGGGTATCGAAACCCGGTTTTTAGCGTTGTAAGTCTATAGACATACCACTGTGCCACTGAGGGCCTTATATCCTGATTCACAAATAGAGAGACAAACAATAGTAGGTATTAATTACCAAGATGGTGCTTTTTGTAACGTACCACTCCAAGAGAAAATGAGCCGAAACTCTGGTTAAATGATTAGTCCTACAACTTTCTAATACACTGTTTCATAAATATGATTTGGGCAGTTCAACTAATTGGTCAAAAACTGATTCAAAAGTACGACAGTTAATGGTCTAAATGGGTATAATACCACCAAAGATGTTTGTATTTCCCAAGACGACAAACCAAGGACGCTCCCAACATGGAACTGAACATGAGGCCGTGGAAAAAAAGAGTTCAGAGTTACGTTACGAGATTTTCTGTGTTTAGTTACTGTAGCAAGACTTTTGACACAGCTGTCAAATCGAACAAAGGACTGAAAAAACTATCAGTACTTTTAATTATAGTCATCACATACACGGAAGTTTAAACAGCAACTATAATTAAAATAGTCATCACATATACGAAGTTTAAACAGCAACTATAATTAAAATAGTCATCACATATACGAAGTTTAAACAGCAACTATAATTAAAATAGTCATCACATATACGAAGTTTAAACAGCAACTATAATTAAAATAGTCATCATATATACGGAAGTTTAAACAGTAACTGTAATTAAAATTCGACTGAAAATGAGTAAACAAATATCAATGGGGAAAATACTCACGAACTGAAGTATTGACAAGTTATACTTACTGTCTTGATGGAAATAAAACTGCTTCTTACCATGGAATCATGAGATTCCTTTTCATACCCAAACATTTCTAAAGTCTGATGAATATTTTGTCTCGTTTTATTCTGTAACAAAACTTCCTTTAAAAAATTACCATGCAAAAAATCCGTAATTAACAAAGAAAGGAGGTCCAGAATGACCTGATTCAACTGTTGTCCAACACGATCCAGATTTATGTAATAACTACTGTTGTAAATACTATTTTTCGGATGTACCTCAGAGGTAAGCTTCATAGATTCTTTGTTTGTTTTTGAATTTCGCGCAAAGCTACACAAGGGCTATCTGCACTAGCCGTCCCTAATTTAACAGTGTAAGACTAGACGGAAGGCAGCTAGTCTTACACTATTGGACTACTCTTTCACCAACGAATAGTGGGGCTAACTGCCACATTATAACGCCCCTCCCCGGCTGAAAGGTCAGGCATGTTTGGTATGAAGGGGATTCAAACCTGGGACCCTCAGATTACGAGTCGGGCGCCCTAACCACCTGGACATGTTGGGCCTGAGCTACATAGAAAGGATAACAATGATAAGAGAATTTTTCGTATAATACAAATAGTACGTTTTCTAAGTCCCATATTTATACTACCAACCAACACCTGCATCCAGGCAGTGAGACTCTCAGCTAAAATCAAATAATATAGTCTACCTTTCACTTCAATTCACTGTTGTAGAGTTTTCCCAAAAATGAAAATGAAAATATGCAAAATAATTTAAACAAAAAGGAAAATAAGTTTGGGAATTTTATGCCAAGGAAGTGAAAATATTTAACAAGAATAAATGATTCTATCACCTACAAGATCTTGTAATAAGCTTGAAATGGGTGATCCATGATGAATAATAAAAAAGAAAACAACACAAATGAAAACTGATATATTTGTACGTATAATTTTTCATCTATCATAAAAATGTTCATCATCTAACACAAATTGACACTAATAATAGAAAACATTAAAAGGAAATATGTGCAAAAAGAACACGTGTATTTATGTTCTACGATAATTCAATTATTAATCACAGTATGTGTGTAATGTGAAAAGGTTACCCTGTATAAATGATTACACAGCATTGATATTTTAAAAAACAGAAGTTTTGAAGCAAAAATTAATATTCATACTTCATTCTGGAAAATATATACTACATTATACAGCAGTGTGAAGTATTTAGTTTAAGTTTTTGAAACTTAAGCCCTCATAGTCTATATGGTCTAAACTACTTACCGATATGATAGCATTTGTTAGTTTATTTTGTGTTTGAATTTTGTGCAAAACTACATGAGGGCAATCTACGCTAGCCACCCCTTATTTAGCAATGTAAGACTAAAGGGAAGGCAGCTAGTCATCACAACCCACCGCCACCTCTTGGGCTACTATTTTACCAACGAATAGTGGGATCAATCGTCACATTATAATATCCTCACGGCTGAAAGGGCAAGCATGTTTGATGTGAAGGGGATTCAAACCTGCGACCCTCTGATTACAAGTCAAGTACCTTAACCACCTGGCAATGCTGGGGCCTGATAGTATTTCTGAACCTCACAAACAGGCCATCAATTACCAGTATTAGCAAAAGAGGAACTATAAATTATTTCTGTAAAACGTTAAAAAAAAGTGAATAAATATTTTAAATATGGATAAGGAACAAACACAGTAGTAAAATATTACATGAAACATAATGTTAGTAAATTAAGATAAAATAATAATCCACAAAAAGTGCCACGTATGGTACGTAATATGAAAATAAAGTGGGTTTCATTTTACTTAATGTAGATGTTGAAAATTACTGAATTAGGGAAAACAATCTTGTAATACGGTTTAATAGGTGTTTTCATAGTGGATAATAAAAGAGTGAAATCCATAATATTTTCTCTAACACTTTGAGTATGTGTAACAATGCTACTATCTAGCTTATCTTATAGTAATCACTGATACAATTAGATGTAACATTTACAATGCACGTTTTCAATTCTTACTATTACTGTAAATTATGTTTGGCCAAATATTTGTAAAAATGTGATTTTTTTTTTTATTAATTGTAAATCATGCACCTTGAGATGTGTTACATATCCACAAAGATTTTATGGCACCAACTTTTATCTAAGCTGGGTTTTAAACACTTTGTATGTTGATTACAGAATACAAAAAACAAGAGATTCTCTCGCCAACTTAATTATTACAACAAAGTACTTTCACATCCTTATAATTAATAAAATTAATGATAAGTATTCATTTTAATTCAACCGATATAATAACAATCATCAAATAAAACTTAACTCTTGTGGGATGGACATATTAGTGGGAGGTATAAACAAGGAAAAAACCTGCAATCTCAAACACCTGTATACTTTAAGTCTGAAACATTAACTAACAAATAATACAAATTTCAACAGTTTATTGGACAAAAACTGTTTCTAATTAATATTTATTTGTAATAACGATTCAATGTACTGGACGGACAAAAGTAATGCTTTTCATCTACTCACTGTGTATCAAACTTTGTTATATTTTTAATTTTTTTGAATTTCCAAAAAATGTTAACCATTTCAAAAAATATTACATTATTTTAAGACAACACCAACCTAAACAAGATTAAGTTGGGGGAATATTAAGTAAAGAAAAGGAAAGTCATGTGCTAATTTTCAGCTTTTAAGACCTGGTTCTAAAGAACACTTCCATAGTGTCACCTTCATAAAATACTCAAATGGTAAATGATAACTTAAAAACAACAACAGGATATGTATTTAAAAATATTGTTTTGATACATGTACAAAATATAACACTTTCAAAAAAGTCATAAACCCAACTTGTACTAGGGTAAATTATTAGAGAAAAATTATATAATTTAAAGCTGTTTAAAAAACATAATAAAAACTTACTTATAAATGAATAAATGCATAGTTTTAAATTATCTAAGTATTGTTTACCTTACATTTTATCGAAATATCGACTGACAATTTTTTTTTCCCTACAAATTATTTCTAAAATAGACATTTGAAACTGTCAAACATCACATAGTATGTTTAATGTACTATTTTTTTTAAAAAAAAGGGTTAAACATTTTATGTAGAATAAAATGAAATCCTATATATGTTAATCACTAAACAAAACTTGTGAATTACTGAAGTAAATCTCACAATAAATCAAGGTTATAGAAGCGAATAAATAAAACAAATATTTTAGAATAATTTTCACTTTTAAAACAACAAATTGAAAATTTGATTAGAGTTAACATGTATGAAACAAATCAAAATTTAAGTCCATAGTAATATAATTAAACATGTAAATAATGCTTTAAGTAGGTCAACGGCACTTTTTACATGTTAATTAAGGAATGGAAGAATAAACTTATCAAAAACTGTGTGATTTTTGTGCCATTCAAAGTGGTTAACGTTAGCCATAATTTTAACATGAACTCTTCCAAGTTTTTCCAAACTCTTCAGGCCAAATGTGTCATATTGATAAATCTGTTCAAGAAAAATCATGATTAGTTATTTTTAATTTGAAGAAAAAATTTTTTAGTTTTCCTAAACTGAATATGTATTTCCTATTTATGATTGGTACATCCCTCTTTTCACAAGATTAGGTTTTCCTGTTTTGTGCTGCTCTCTATAGGTAAATGTTTTTAATAACGTATCACATACGCCTTCTGTGCTCGTCCTGTTGGAATTAAAGATTCTAGATTGTCTCTCATGCAAATCAACATACGTAATCTATCCACCAATAAGATAACACCACAATCATGTGATGCATATGGATCCCTCTTATGAGCCACTACTGAACCATTACTTCAAGGTTTGGCAGAACACAGAACCGGGAAGATTGCGTGAAGGAAAGTGGGAAATAGGAGTAGATAGAAGTGTCGAAAATACATTTACAGTCTGGGAAAATAATAACTTCTGATATGGTACTTCACTCTTCTCACAAGATTAGATGGAAACCCAGACTTAAAAGAAGGAAGGACCAGTGCGAGAGAAAATAATCATACCCTTGAAAGCATTCAAATGATACCTCTGTATATGACAGAAACAGATGAGATGATCTGAGAAAGAGCATTGCACCACTTCTGAAACAGGTATCTCCTCACCATAAACAGTTATGAAAACAAAATAAAGCAGAAAAGGAATGGAGCTCATCTTAGAGGGAGAAGATAAGTCAGGAAAGTAATCTCTATGACAAATAAACAACTCAATCCCACAGAAAGAAAATGGGTAAAGAAGGATACATCCCATGGAGTAGAATGGCTATGGCATGGCAGACCATACTCAGTAATTCAACCACATCCAATACCTTCTTGCTGGATACAGACATTCACGTGAGGGTAGGATGAGTATCACACCATCTTCAACTCAAGCCTTAAAATTGTGAATTTATAACAAGGGCATGACACATGAGTGGTAAAGAGCCAGAGATCAGGAAATGTGGTATCCAGTATCTGAGAAAAGTCCATCACACGTAATTAACTCCCACGACGACCACGATCTTAGTCCAAAAGTCCATTGGTCAGTAATATCAACATATATCTTCCATGACCCACGACAGAGAGGGAAGAATCAAGGGAGAAAGATGGACAATCCCAAAACTGTGTGACGACAAATGCTGACTGGTTAACTCAATATTCAAAACCAGCCTGTGAGGTACCAACATCCATGCAAGTGTAGGGTGAAGATATCCAATTAATAGGTGAACTGCATTGAGACATCTCATTTTGTCGTACGTGTCATTAAATCCAGAGGATGTTATGCCTTCTACACCAGCAGAACTGAATGGTTATAGCTATCTGTGTGGAGCCCATTCAACAGGATGCCTTCATGGAAAACCACCCTAGTTGCTTGGAATTGGTAAGTTTCAGATATTCCCATACTCCACTGGAAGAAAAAGAGGAAAAACATCATTGGTGAGCCCAGAGGGACTGCTACACCCAAGGCAGTGCATTGGATAATCATGAATCCCTATAAGTCAAAGTATGTCAAGTATGGGCAGCTATCTCCTTCTGCTTTACCTATCTTGTTTACAGGTGATATGGTCTGAAAAAGGCATATTTATGAAGCATATATCATGAGGTCATTGACCCTCCAGTGATCTTGTGAAACACCCTATCTCAAAAGTGCACATGCACAGACGTGAAAAGAATACGAAAATCAATATGGCACACAGTACAACTTTTTGTAGAAAAATACCTGGTCAGTTTCCACTTACCACAGAGTGGTATCCAATAGATGAAATTGAAAGCAAGGGCTTCTGAAACAAAAGAAAGCATTAATAAAGACTTACCAAGTGTCATAGCTACACCAAAGTCTAAAGTATAATGACATGTTGTAGACAGCACCCTGAGGATGCAGAAAACGTGATGTGATGGAGATAAGGGATGATGAATGTCTGAAAGTTAGTATATATGCTCAACTACAGAATCTCCTCCAAAGGCTAACCAAGACAAGAAGCAAGTGAAAAGATGAGGTTCTGGATTTGATGGGAGGTAACAAAGAATAATGCACATTAGAAAGTGGATAAGGAGAATTAAGCCAACTGAATTAAACCATGAACTCAACTAATAAGGGTAAAGGGAGAAAGATCCCAAAAAAGAGAGTCACCAGGGGATAAACAGATTGGAACGGGAACCTCTGAAGGAATCTGTAAAGGTAGGTTGGTTGGTTGATTTGGTGTTTTATGGCACAAAGCAGCTTGACTATCTGCACTTTTTTTTTTTTTAAGGCAATATAACAACAAAGAGACCACTCCACTTGGTAAATCCTGTCTAGTCAGGAAAGATGATCTACCACAAGGTTGAAAGCACCTGTTATGTGACATGCCATCAAATGAATGTTATATTCGTGGGGCCAAAGGAGAAGATCCAAGGTGAGAAAATACAGGAATCTCAACCATGTGACCCTCGGTGATTGATATGAGCCACCAATGTGGAATTATCAAAGTGGATGGTGATCCACTGATCCCTAAAGAGAGGAAGAAAATGATCCAAACCCAACAAACAGCAGGGAGTTTAAGGACATCAATATGAAGAAAATGTTCCTCCACAGATCAATGACCCAAAGCCATTTATTTGGTTGTTGACCCATGCATCCTAGCCCTAAAGGGATGCATTCATAAACAGATTTAAATCTGGCCACAGAGGAAGAAGTAGGGCTTCCACTGAAGTACAAGCTTTTGTTCAACCACCATTGGATATCATGCATAACAGAGAAAAAAAAGCAGGTTCACATGGAAGTGAGGAGGGAAAGGACATTCCCAGAAAACCCCTCAGGGTTCCTGTAAAAAGCCTCAGACAGGAAATGGATTAAGGAAAGGTAGTATAACAGAGTCATCATGGAAGGAAAAACACAAGAATACTGGGCACCTTTTAGATGAATGGAGGATTCTGGACCTGCCCCCAAACAGGCAGAACCAAACCAAACAACAGTTGGTCCTGATAAGGACAGTTTACCCTATAATGGTGATGAGAAATGAGGCATAGTAATGCCATCACCAAACTGGGAGGCAAAATGCTCAGTATGAATCCAAATACTAGGAGACGAGAAAAACTATATAAGGTTGGAAGGCAGAATAATGTAAATGGAAGGATTTGGGTAATAAGAAATAGGTAGCAATAAACAAAACATCACATACCTGAAAAATAAAATCCTAAAATCTGATTAAGACCAAAGATGCATGGTATGAGAAGACACAGCAAAATCTAAGGGAGGACAATCAAAATCCTCATCAAAAGGCACAGGGTGAAGAGGGATAATGAGAGAAGACAACAGTTTTTCCATATAATGCTAAACCTCTCTGCAAATAAATACCACTGAATCCCCTGATGTTGCCTGCACCTGTGGCTTGAAGTATGGCATTAGATGAACGAGATGGACCAAAAGGGGTAACATTAACTTCAGATTTCATCCTTGACATCAAGAAACAAGCAAAACATTTGGCAGCAAAACACACACATATAAATACTTTGAAACTGAAAGTGAAAATTTCTTGAAATAAACAGTAATTTAAATGATGATAAACTACTCTATACCAGAAGTGCAACAAAAGAAAGACATCTGAAACTGTCAAATGAAAAGTGATGGTCTGATAGCAGTGCATAGATGGAATCATGAGTCATGTGATAATGGTGTTTTCATACTGCTGATTTGCATGAGAGCCATGTTGGAATCTTTGATTCCAATAGGGAGTGTGGAAGGCTTGTGGCATGTGTTATAAAAAAAGTTTGCCTATGGCAGGCAGTACAAAACTGGAAAAGGTAATATTGTGAGCAGAGAGAAATACCATACTGGAAAATATTTATATACAGTTTTTCACTGCCTCTATACCAAGTAACTCAATAACCTGCTTTCAAGAAGTAGTTTAAACAAGTTCTCTTTTATCATGTAGATATTCAACAATAGGTAGGTAAACAATGATTTATAAGTATAAAAAGTAGTTTCATTGGTGGTGAAACGTATTACGTTTCAACAGAACATGTAGTATATTCTATCACCAATGAAACTTTTCCTTATAATTATAAATAATTTTTTGCCTACCTATTACATAAGATTAATTAGAGCTTCTTTATACAAGTACAAAGATATTCAATTAAAAAGCAGAGCTGCTGCTTAAGACTCAATTATTTCTAAAAGTTGTGTACTCAGCTACCTAAAGTCTCATGTTAAAAGACAAATTAAAAAACCCTCTAACTGAAGAGTCCATCCATTGTTTAAAAATAATTTTGTTACATGATCTATAAGGATTTATTGCTCAGCCTAAACACTATTTATAAGCTGCAATGTTAGAACTACTGTGAGTAATATATTTGTATATAAATTTTATTATGTGAATGTTGACCACACATTAATTAATGGATCATATAATGGATATTTCATAGCTGTAAAAAATATTGTTTCAACTTTGAAGGCTGTTTGGGTAGTAATATCACACACTAACAAAAAATCAATGCTTTTACTTATTTCTCTAATGTTGCATGTCCTTCTCAGGAGAGTGAAGTCAAATGTATTCAGAACCCACATTTATTATAGACCGAGTTTGATCATAGCTACATCCTTCTCTCACCATGAATTTCATTTAGCGTGACTGGGGTTCTCACGTGAAGCAAGCATTTGCTGCTATCTCAGCTAGTAAATGTAACTTAAAAGCAACTTACAAAAACTTGATGAAACTTTGTAGAATGGACGGCAACTGCCTGTTGTGGAGATACGAGTGTGGAGGACGACCTGAAGACGATAGACGGAAGACTTTCGAAACGTCATCCTTTACACTTGGGTCTCCACAACAGGAAGTTGCTGTCCATTCTACAAAGTTTTATCATGAATACCCTGCCTAAACAATCTATCAAAGAATACAAATACTTGTACAATGCTATAACTCTACAATATAAACCTGAATCTTTATTCTTAAAAAAAATGTATAAACAAATTTTTCATCATCAATTAATCTACTCATTTTTACACCTACCTGTTGTTGGTTCATTGGAACTAACTGCTCATAATTATCGATGAATCCAAAGTGACTGCAACAGAAAAATAATACACAAAGCTCCAATCAATGTATAAAAGTGAAAGCAAATAACCAAAACTTGAAAATCTTCAATCTGCAAAATATTGAAATTATATATATTTCCAAGTTTTCTGAGTTTGTATATTTAAAGCGAATACACTAAATTTTTCATAAAAAAGTATCTTGTACTCAGTATGTTCATACAGATTTTTAATAAAAATGATCACACAGATGCCATCTTTATACACTTACAACACACACGTGGTTCTCACAAACACATGCATATTATATATATATACTATTTCTGTTTTAACACTGAACGATACTGTGTAGATGTTTTAACACCGAATGTAAAACATTCCATTCATTCATGCCTCCAATAACCTACAACAAAAAGTTTCACCTTGATTGCCATGGATCCACAACACCATCATCAGGTCCACCAATCAGAACGAGATTTTTCAGTCGAAGAAAATTTCTTTTAAAATCTATGTTAAAATAGTATACGTATTACAATAAAACAAAATTATTTATTTGTATTGAATGCTATGTGTATTGTTAGATATTTTCAGTATTAATCTGTTGTATCCTCACAGAAACTTAAATATTTGATTTAAATCTTCCAAAAATACATTTTTTTAATAATTTGTTTCAGTAACATAGTTATCTTAGAGAGCATTATTTTCCTTTCAAACTAAAACGTTTAATACTGAATGACTGACCTGGTGGAAATAATGTCAAAATACAATCAAAATATATGGTGACTCGTTCACCGAAATACTTCTGTTCAAAGAAAGTAAGAAACAACTAAATTCTGTCATGAAAAACAATATAAATATTTAGGCGTGTCCCACAATAATTATTCCTATTCCTTATTGTTGTCACTTCATAAAATGAAAAACAATACAACTTATGTGAGTGTGTCAAGAGAAATGTCATAACATATAAATTACAAAAATAAAGACGTAATATGTAAACCACAATTGTTTCAATCATGTTTTTATTCACAAACAACCAAATTATATGAAATTATTAGAAAGATACAGACATAACAGTGCAGTTTAAAAGTAAGAAAAAACTGGTTTCAAGGTGGTTTATCATTCACGATGAAATGTAGTACATAATTATTCTTTCCACATCCAATATGGCCTTTGAAACCTAACTTCAGAAATAAAATTAATGTCAAATGAAACCAACACAGTGATAAAATACAAAGTGCAAATCAAATTACTGGGAAAAGCTTCCAGTTTTTTCTATTCATTTACATTATAAATTTTTTTATGAGTGCTACAAATTTTAAGGACGTGCGGCTGAAATGAGCATTGTTTTTTAATAATTATAGACTTGAATAGGAAATTTGTTCCTTAGCAGTATGTGTATATCTGACTAAACTGCTAGGAACATGTAAAACATATCTTTTAAAAACACAGACATCTGTGTTATTTATATTTAAAACATGACACTTATCAATTCAATGTGTAACAGTATGTTAATGCTTACTACTGTTTGATGAAATTTATCAAAATCATTGTTACTATAAAGCAACATATTTTTGCATTTTGAATAAAGCAAATGGTAATTCTGCACACTTAACTTCACACAGTAAAAGATTTGCAATTTTTCAGCATGAAATAATGAAACTTGTCCTACACATACTTCTATGGTTGTCACATAATTATATATTTATTAATTATATATCTGTTATATAGGTCATGTATATATAGCCTTTTGTTATTTGGAATTATTACAACCTGGTTCCAGCTCCAAATGTTTGTTAAATACTTTGTGTAATTGAACAGGATGAGCTGCAATTCTACAATAACACCAAAGTTTGGAGTCCTTTCATCTTTAGGCAGATTATTTCCCACCCTGATCACTACAGTAACCCTCACTCAGAATAAGGTTAAAATATACAACACAGCCTGACAATCCCATTCTGCAACTCACATCAAAAGTACCAGCAACAAATATAGTTTAACTTCAACAGTAAAAATGTGGGTAAATGTACTGAAAAACCCACAGTATTAAAATTAAATTCAAGTTTTTTTAAAAACATATTCCACAGCACAGATAATATAATAAAACATTCTACTTTCCATGTAATTTTAACATAACACATTTAATAAAATGTTACAAAATGTAAAGAACATGATTCTGATTAAGTTTCAGGTTAGCCTTACCATTATTACGGCGATGAGAAATTTGATTGTTTACAAATGGTAAAAAGGCACTCATATTTAGGTACAAGCCTTGATGATGGGGGTCTGGCAAAAGAGAACACTAGTTAAAACTGGGCCATAAGATCTGTTTACAATACATATAATCAGTATATGTAAGCTGTGTTCAATGCAAACAGTTAATTTTTTTATATAATTTGTAAGTTTCTTACAAAAATTGCTCTAATATATATATTCTTTGAATGGAAATTATTTTACTGTCAAGAACTCAATTTTATATTACAATCTTCCATATAGTTGTCTCTCTGGAAAAGATTTAAGGAGATATGAACTAAACGTTTAGAATGATGTAATTTACATGTAAACTGCCTGTTGGATTTCTTGAAGAATAGGGACACAAGTCAAAAATTTCCAGCTATCAATTATGTTGTCAGCTTTGGAAGTCTGGATGCAAGCATGTTTTCTTAACCAAATAACTTCATTCTCCAGATAGTCAGTTTATAACACCATTTCTTGAAGAAAATGATGTTTACAATTAGCTTGGGTACTTACACAATGATATTATGGAAATTTATCAAAATAAAGGTTAAACTAATTTAACCCTCATTTTTTTTTTCAAGGATTTTTTTCCCTCATAACATGAAAGATTTATATACGACTTTAACTAGTTGTCTGTAATCTACTTACTTCTTGTGTTAGTAAACCACAAGATGTTATTACAAATGAGAAAATGCTCTTTAATCTATACATTCTAACTTAAAAATGCACTAGAAATTATTGTCAATTGTGGTTGTATGATGTAATTTTTACACAATATAAGCTAAACATAAAGCGCACACTACAAGTTGGCATTCATTTATTACCTCGTTCATTGGTAATATGTGTTAACATTTATGAACCATTTTCCTCTATATCATTTATTTAACCTTTCCCTTGATTTTCATTATTCAGAACTAAAGCAGGATTGGTCCTGTGTGCATGTTCTGATCTTGTACAGAATACCACTCAACACAGTATTATATACTTGATGTCAGAGTTGTCAATACATTGAGTTATCCAACACTGCTATTTCACAATAGCTTGCGATAGAGTATAGAATATACCAGATGCAATATGCAAATATACTGAAAAAAGTCTAGAGATATGACAGATATTGCATTTAGGAGGTTGAGGTGGCTATGCAAATACACATCACATACACAATGAATAGACAAAAATAATTTTGTTTTTGACATGAACATCACCTTTCACCCAAACTTAGCACTACTTCACATGTATATCTTTAGTACAAAAACTTTAGTAACCTATTCCATTTTTGGGCTTGTGAATATACACTTTAAATTCAAAATTATAGTGAACATTAATTCTCCAATACAAGGTCCATCCAGTGCACTCACACTGTGCACACTTAGTTAACCAAAATGACAAGTAGGCAGTTTCCCATGAGCCCACGTTTTTTTTAATAGCCTTTTCACATGAATTTTAAGTTGGAAACTGTAAAATCCTAAAAGCATTATATATGTTGAAAGGTCATTTTAATGGTCAAAGTGTCACTGCAAAAACAAGAGGATTTATGTAAAAAAAAAAAAAAAAAGGCACACAGAACTAAAGTTGCCTATGGGCCCACTATGATCTTAATCCAGATCTGTGCCTAATGCTAGTTCACATTCCATTACTATACAGAGACATATGATTTTCACAGTGATACAAAAAAACCGACATTGAGTTACAGTTACAATATACAACCATATAAAAATTAGTGTGTTATTCTATGTAAATATGCTAATTAAACTTTTTGCCACGAGCCAATAATCATCTCATATTAAGCTGTAAGGAAGTTATTTGATAGCAATCCTAATTTGTGTAACTAGTTTTCAATGTTTTGATTTTTATTTCTGAATTTATCCTAATTTCTTATGCTTAGGATATATTGTTGAATTCAAAGTTTTAACTTGTGTCAAGACCACATTACTCAATTAGAAGTTCTATAAAGATAAAAAACAAAAGAAGAAAAAAAGAGTTGTTTATAAAATACTGGACATTTTCAAGTAGTAATTATATGCGAGTATAATTTGCTTTACAAGTGAGCATCCAAATAAACAGTTTGTCAGTATCTTAGTATAAAAGTTTCAGTTACGGCCTTTGAAACCCAACAACAGAAATAAAATTAATGTTCAAATGAAACCAACACAGTGATAAAATACAAAGTGCAAATCAAGTTACTGGGAAAAGCTTCCAGTTAAAGGATTCATTACAATACTGTTCTAATTCTCATAATTTAAGCAAAACAATTGGAATTTAAAATGTTATTTGTTTATTCTTTCATAAAATAACACTAGAACAAAAATAATGGAGTTTGGTATTATGATTTTCATTAACTGACAAGTTAAACCTTTATATGTTTAAAACAAAAACTTTGATATTTAGTCTATAAATTGTTTTTGGCCAAGAGAAAGCCTACAAGTAAAGTTTAAATATCACTGGATAGAGCAGATTATAAACTGTTTACATCAACGTACAGAAATAAAGTGAAGTGAAAAGTTATGGTTTCATATGAAAGTGACAAAACATAATTCCTTCAAAGAACAAAAATGGAATCTAATGGAAAATTTAGGAACCAAACACACCTCTTGGAAATAAGTTTTAATTTCTTTAGATATTTTTTCCTTTAAATGCTTTCATGCTACATTATATTAATTTGGAATGTATACTGATTTTCTCATATGACATCAGGTAAGCCTAGTTAGGTTTAGAATAAAGTGTTTGTTTGTTTTGTTTCGTGTTTTGAATTTCATGCAAAACTACGAGAGGGCTATTTGCACTAGTCGCCCCTAATTTAGCAGTGTAAGACTAGAGGGAAGGCAACTCGCCGTCACCACCCACCTCCAGCCCTTGGGCTACTCTTTTACCAATGAATAGTGGGATTCACTGTCACATTATAACACCCCCATTGTTGAAAGGGCACGTTTGGTGCAACCTGGATTCAAACCCGCGACCCTCAAATTATGAGTTGAATGCCTTCACCCACCTGGCCAACAGCAAAGTGATGGTAAAATATTTCAAAGACTAAAGTCTTTACTTACTAAAAAGTATTGTCAAGTTTATCACATTCAAATAATGTATAAATAAAATGATCTTAACCAAGGGCACTGCTGGAAAAAATACTGTTATTTTGGCATAATCTGACACCATTATGAAAGAGTGTGTTTTTCCATAGCAAAGCCTTATCATAGCAAAGTGATGGTAAAATATTTCAAAGACTAAAGTCTTTACTTACTAAAAAGTATTGTCAAGTTTATCACATTCAAATAATGTATAAATAAAATGATCTTAACCAAGGGCATTGCTGGAAAAAATACTGTTATTTTTGCATAATCTGACACCATTATGAAAGAGTGTGTTTTCCCATAGCAAAGCCTTATCGGGCTATCTGCTAAGTCCACTGAGAGGAATCAAACCTCTGACTGTAGTGTTGTAAATTCATAGACCTACTGCTGTACCAGCAGGAGACCATTTATTAAAGATCAGGTAAAAGATTACTGTCAAGTCTTTGCCAGTTTTTGCTGTTTTTTTTAACCCTTAAACATCAGGAATTTAGTAGATAGCAGTATCAACTGATGATGGCTACTGTTTAAGGGTTAGTAGATAGCAGTATCAATTGATGATGGCTACTGTTTAAGGGTTAATAATTTGTAGCCAAAAAGTGATTACTACTGCAACCAGCAAAATAAAACATAAAGAAAAAATGTGTTGATGAATATTAATTTAGTTGAAATTAATTAGATTCATAAGACAAAACTTTCTGATCAGTAATTAAAAATTGAAATTTTAAACTATAAAACTGTTTTTTGAAGATGTTTTACAGCAAAATTTCACAATATAAGAAACTGATAAATATAAATGGTTTTAATGGAAACCAAGATATTACTCACTAAATATTTAGTAATTCTCATGCAATATGATTAATTATTTCCACTGTGAGAAGGAAGAAAAAAACAAGTTAAAGGTTTAGCACAATAACTGTCCCCAACTAAAAAGAAAGGATATATATATCTTACCATTCCAATAATTTCCAACTGAAAACATTTGTCCTTTTACTGTATAGAAAAACCTAAAATAAAAACAGTATATTATCACAAAATTTTCTATTTAAGTGAAATAAAGCATATTCCATTAATGCAATGCCTTCTCACAAAGCAAATGGTAGATTTATAGAATTCAAGAAAAAAATGGTTTAGAATAAAATAAAAAATAAATGTTTAGTACATATACATTACAAATTAACAATTTAAGCAATTACTCAAAAGAGGAGCACAATAGAAATATAACCAATAATCTTTTAAAATGTGACACAATCCAATAAGGAAACAAGGCTATATATATATAGACATACAACATAAACACATCAGTTAAACAATACACATACACAAAAAAACACAAACAATAAATAAAAACAATGTATGTCAGTAATAAGACCAAATTATTTATGTGATACTGAGAAGCAATGCAGAAAGTTTTATAGTAGTTCAAACATGCTCTTAAGAAACTTGTTTGCTCAACATTCTGACTTAAAATTTACACTACATATGATAAATATCGAGAAAAAAATCCCTTTTGTAATTTCAAAGTGATTTTAATTTTTGTTTGAATAGCATCTTGGAATTCTACACAGACTTGCTGGCTTGATAAGAGCTTTATTACAAAAATGACAATCATTCTTTGGTAAATGTAGTATGAACTAAGATATCTTCAAAATAAATATTTACTCTTTCATAATGGAGTAACAGAAATTTCAGAAAATTTTGTTTTAAGCCATTAGTGAGTTGAAGTAAAATGGGAAATACTTTTTCATATCACCCAAGATGTTCTTGAGTTTAAAAAGAGATAAACAGTCTTCAGTGGAATTCTGCTTGGTTCTTCAGCACTGGAATATTGAGATAAATAGCCTTCAGTGGAATTCTGCTCGATTCTTAAACACTGGAATATTGAGAGTTTCTCATCGAGTGGTATTAGATTTTGCAAACCATTATTTTCTGAGTCTTTATAATTTCTTTGTATCATGGATTGTTTTTCTTCATACTGAGAGCTTGGCTGTATGTGATATTATAGCACATTCGTGGTGAAAGCTACTATAGCACTGCCACTTTATTTCAAAAACAAAACAAAAACAGAGGTTGTAGCATGACCATTGTTGAATCCCAGGTTCAACAATTATCCTAATTTTATATGCCATGTAAGGATAAAAGTGGACTTTGGAATATGTGTCATATTCGATGACGACCAGAAATATATGGGTAATTATAGGTTTTCTGATTAATTTCTTTATTTCAAATGTTCTTTTTTTACCACATTTTAATGAAAACTTAAATATATATAGACATGTGAATTAAATTGATTGAAAAAATACAATGTTTTATGGTTATTTTCACAAAACAATATGATATGGGATCACTTTCAAAATAAGGGCTTTACTTGCATCTATTTGGTGGTTTACTCTATATGTCAGTGTATAGTAGTTGTCCTTCAAAGGGCATCAGGTAAGTTTATCTGGATAGAGGAATAGTAAACAATAAACCTAAAAATTCATTAAAAGGGGTTAGCTTTGAAGTAGTCATTCTGTATCAGCAAATCAAGAACATGTCATCAATTTAGTTCCAATTGTGAGGTTTAAACGTTTTCAATTACACCATAAAGATGTTAGAAAAGTTAGGAGCCATCTTCATGCACATGACAGAATAATTTTGGTCTGAACTTAATATTCCTTGTTAAATTAAATGCCATGTAAGGATAAAATGCAATGGACCAGATCCAAAACCCTTTTGATACATCAATGACCTGGATAAATTTAGTGCATTTTTCAGAATTTCTAATCCATCACATTGACACAATTATCTCCTCAGTTATATTTATAAAATGTTTTATATTTAATGTAAGAAGAAAGTGAAGTGGAGACATTTTAAATGTACTATTCAACCTAAACATACAGCTTTCAGGTATCTCTGTATCAGAAATAAGAGAATATGCAGTGTTAGCAGATTTACATATTTTAGGTAGCAGGCAAGACATCCCTGTAAAAACCTACTAAGGTGTCAAGTAGAGGAAAATATTTTTAGTCAGTTTCATTACTTTGGAAAAGCTGTTGAAACTTCTAATTAATGAGTTAAGTGAAATGAGTCATATGGTCCTAAGTAAACTTCCTGATATCAATTCTTTGCATACTGGGTTGGTCAATCAAATAACCTTGTAACCACAAAACAACCATCAAAGTTTCATACTATAACTTTTAATATGTTTGTGTATCTTGAAGAAATATGACAAGCTTTCAGTAAATATTACAAGACTTTTGTATTCAAAACCTAAATTTTAACTATGTAGTTTTACTAAAGATTTATCCCAGAATATATGGAGTTAGTGTTAAGTTAGTGTTAACTGCTCCAAGTGCAAAGTGAAATGTGAAGATTAAAAATATTTTTCATGATCTAAAAAAATTTCATCTGCATAACCTCTGAAATCTTTTTAATAAATATCAAATGATTTTTTAAATTAAACTTTAGATCTCATCTGTTATTTTCTATACCCTAACTTTATAAATTTGACTGACTTTGTGACTATCATGAAAATACATACAATTAACCTAAATGACCCAATTTAACTTCTAGAAAGACTGCATATTGTGAAAAGAAATTACAATTGTGTATTTTAAGTAGTTTAAAGCTCCCAGCAAGCTACATCTGTTTAAATGTAATTTTGTTTTTAATGACTATTAAACCATGTCCAACTAAGAATCCCACCACACAAGTTGCACATCACTAAGTGTACACCGTATTGAATAACATAATATACAAGTTGTTCATGTGTACACTTCGTAAAGAATTTTTATTATTTTTCATTACCTCATCTAATCCAATTTTATCTAAGCTAACAAGTTTCTAATTTTTATATTTTAATTATATTTATAACAATAAAAACAAGCATGCAAAACAAGAAATATAGATTACATTTCATTTCCTGTTCTTCCTTTTGCTGTTGGTTGCCAATGAATTTTAAGTCTACTTTTATAATAATGGTACTATTACACTAAATAATTTGTACATACCTTAATAATGCAAGTAGGAATGTATAATAACAATCTGAACAAATAAAATAATGCCCCATAAATATTAACTGTCATTCTAACAAAGCAAAGAGCTTAAATTACTTCCCTTTGCTGTTCAGTCTGAAAACCACCAGATAAATGTTCAAACTGATTACAAGACTGACAACAGTATGTATTGAAAACAATGTAGCATTACATGCCATATGACAAATTTAAACTTTTCCTCTCTCCTGGTTCTAAATTTATATAACATAAAACATCAGAAAGAATTACTGGAAATTTGTGAAAAAAGGATGTGACGTGTGCATGACATATTGGTCAAAGGATGTGACGTGTGCATGACATATTGGTCAAAGGATGTGACGTGTGCATGACATATTGGTCAAAGGATGTGACGTGTGTGCATGACATATTGGTCAAAGGATGTGACGTGTGCATGACATATTGGTCAAAGGATGTGACGTGTGCATGACATATTGGTCAAAGGATGTGACGTGTGCATGACATATTGGTCAAAGGATGTGACGTGTGCATGACATATTGGTCAAAGGATGTGACGTGTGCATGACATATTGGTCAAAGGATGTGACATGTGTGCATGACATATTGGTCAAAGGATGTGACATGTGTGCATGACATATTGGTCAAAGGATGTGACATGTGCATGACATATTGGTCAAAGGATGTGACGCGTGTGCATGACATATTGGTCAAAGGATGTAGCGTGTGCATGACATATTGGTCAAAGGATGTGACGTGTGCATGACATATTGGTCAAAGGATGTGACATGTGTGCATGACATATTGGTCAAAGGATGTGACATGTGTGCATGACATATTGGTCAAAGGATGTGACGTGTGTGCATGACATATTGGTCAAAGGATGTGACGTGTGCATGACATATTGGTCAAAGGATGTGACATGTGTGCATGACATATTGGTCAAAGGATGTGACATGTGTGCATGACATATTGGTCAAAGGATGTGACGTGTGCATGACATATTGGTCAAAGGATGTGACATGTGTGCATGACATATTGGTCAAAGGATGTGACATGTGTGCATGACATATTGGTCAAAGGATGTGACGTGTGCATGACATATTGGTCAAAGGATGTGACGTGTGCATGACATATTGGTCTAATTTTCTAGATTATAACTTTGTAAGCAATAACACTGAAGGCTACAAAAGTTCAACTTACCCTGATGAACTGCACTGGCGCATTATAATGTCATCCCAAAACAACAATCCTCCATCAACAGAAGGGTAACACAACCTTCATGCACATTAACTCCCCCTATATACTTGCACTCATGATGGCTTTATTCTTAGATGAGGAAAAAAAAAGTTGTACTGGAAGTGGAGAGAGAAAGTGGCAATTCATGAAGAGATATCTATCAGAACTTATAATTTTCCTATACCGAAAATGTATTTCCAATAGACCTCCTCTCACATAAATAGCTATTCTCATTCAGTGCTTCCCTCTATATGGAAAAACAAATGCCACAAGCCTTTAATCTCCCACTAAATGGGCATTGACTGATTCCATCATTCATAAAAATCATCATGTCAAAACCCTCCACCAATAAGAGTGCGACATACTTTATTGACGCATGTGACTCCCTTTATTCAATTTTAACAAATTATCACTTCAAGTTGCAGGTGGTATTTGAAGCACCAGTTTTCACTGGAGAGGAAGGCTAGGAAGTGTGAAAAAGATAAGCACCTATTGGAAATACGTTTTTATTACCAGAAAATTATATTTTCCGATGTGACACCTTACCTCTTTTCATACAAATAGTAAGAATCCCACATTAAATAGGTGAAGAGACCAGTGTGAGGGAAAGAAATAAGCAAGTGAAGGACACTACCTGAGAGTAAATCTTCACAACTGAAGATCTGATGTGTGAGACCACACCACTTCTGAACCAGGTATACTCTTCACCCATCATGGAAAGATTTTGTATATATGCACTAAAAAATAGAGGAGCACATCCAAGGAGGTGAGAACCATATAATATTTATGAAACTCGGTCACAGACAATAGAAAAGTTAGCAAGAACAAGAGGATGCGCAAACAGGCGTAAAGTGGCTAGAATACAACAGGCCATACGTGGCAAGTAAACTACATCCAAAACTAACCTGTTATTATCTGACATCCATGCAGGGGTAGATTGAGAATCATATGATTGATAAGGCAACTACAACCCAAAACCTGGCTACCAAGTCCTAATGTCCACGTAGGGTAGGAAAAAGAATCATACCATTAACAAGTTGACTAAAGTTCAAAATGCAGATCACCAAGAATTGACATCTATGTGGAAGTAGGAAACATAATCATACCATCTTCACCACAAGTTCATGAAATCAGAGGCAACTTATTATCCCCCCAATTTACAAACATGGCACATGAGAATATGAAAAACTGAAAAATCAAGCTCAGAACCCAACAACTGGTATCAAAAAGATGTCTGCTTAATATAAACCACAGTCCTCAAAGTTTAAAATGACATGAAACACCCCATGCTCAGTGACATCATGAGATTAATAAACATAGGGGGATAGTGTAAGGGGAAGAACCATAACAATCTGCACATCTTACGGAGTAACAAGAATGTATCTGAAGATGGTAATAGAGACATTTGTAATATATATGTGAAGATTTATGTTGAATGGTTCAACTCTGAATCGAAAACCCAGCAACTAAGAATTGACATCTACATGGGGATAGGATGAGGAATTACAATCAAAGGGTGAATTACAATTTTGACAGTTATTCCCATTTATTTTTATTTCATAGTGGATGATATCATGCCATCTAGACCAGCAGAACACCACCATCCTACTCTCAACTGAATAGTTTTATAATGACTTCTATATTTTGTTAATATTTCATTAACCCATTCAGGAGGATGCATCCCAACAGCTTAGAACTGGAAAGACCTAAGGACTCTTAAACTCCATTAGAAGAAAAGGGAGAGGGGAGGCATGGAGGAACAACAACACCTGAGACAGTGCAATGAGTAGCTGCAAAAACCCTATTTTGTTAAGCAAATCCTAACAGTTTATTCAATACAAGGCACGATAGGGATGAGTAGCTATTCTCTTCTGTTTTGACCATGTAGTCCATGTATGAGTACAGTCTGAGATGGGCAAACATATGAAGCAAATCTTGTGGAGTATCCCATCTTCACAGTGTCCACTGCATGGTATTGGAATGATAATATGTAAGTTTACATGGCTTCCAGTGCATATATGAATGTTTAAAGAACACATGATCAAGAACCACTCAAAACAGAGTGGCATCCAGAATACAAAAAAAGGGGCATACCCCTGAAAGAAGTATATACACCAAAAGGGGCATACCCCTGAAAGAAGTATATACACCAAAAGACAATTTACCAAGTCACAGTCTCATTAAAGAGTGAAGGATGGCAACAGGTGTATGACAGTACCATAAAAAGGAGGAAACAGCTATACAAAGCAGAGAATGGGAGATGAATGTATGAGATGTAGACCAAGTGCTTGATATATGAAGTACCTCCAAGGGATGGTAAAGTGTATATCCAGGGAAAAAGGAAAGTGCAAGATCAAAGTGAAGACACCAGGAAGTGATGATAAGAAGGAAACAAGGAATGAAAGGGTAATCAAATCACAATCCAAACCCAATGAGTATTGTAGAAAGGAAGGGAAAAAATTACAGACAAAGAAATGGAATAAAGGGAGGAGACATGGGAAATGGATTTAACATAAAGAATCACTGAAAACAACATGTACTAGAAAGAGATTATCATCTAGATCCCTTTGAAAAGAAATGTGAAAGATGGTAAAAATCAAAAAAGTTGAAAGAGATATACTACATGAACCACAAAAATTCAGGTTAATAAAATCAATCAAGAATAACAGAAATAGATCATACCAAAACAACAGAGAAAACCAAAGCAGTACCTGCCATGAAAAATTAATCAGAAAAACATGAACCAGAGTGGCATGGATGCACAAAATTTTGGAGAAGACTGATGAAATGAGAAAAAGTAATGTATACATGTCTGAACTTAGTGACAACCAGTGTAAATGGATGATGAACCAGCAACCAAAAACAAAGGAGATAACTAACTAGGAAGTACTAAAAGATTTAAAAAGTTTACATGGAAGACTATGCCAAAGGAGGCAGAGCCATCAAAAATTAGGAGGATTGAGAGATCATTCCTTAGAAAAATGTGTCAAGATTGAAAAGTCAATTAGCAACAAGAACAAGGTACCTTGAACATGATCTTCAAGAAGTTGAATGTCAAGTGTGGATTAAAAAAAAAAGGAAATCCACTCTTTACCTCAAAAGGAACAAGCAATACCTTTTAACAAATGATAAGTCACCACTCTCGAAAAGTGAAAATAAAACAGACCAGTCAAACCAGACAAAAATGAAGTGTGAAATAAAGCATTCTGGACTAGCAGAAATTTCTATGTGTGAAGGACCAGAAACTATTATCCTGATGCCTTCTATTGATATAACCACACTGTTTATTCAAAGTGAACAAGCAGGGCACCCTTGAGAATGAGATAAGCCACCACTCAAAAAGTCAATTTAAAACAGGATTAGTCAAACTTGAAAAGAGTGTGAACTAAAGTACCTTGGACAAGCAGAAGTTTACAGTTTGAAGGAGGTAAGACTGTTTGAGTAGAGACCATTATCCTGAAGCTTTCTACTGATAGAACTACATCCCAAACTTTGGAGTTGAGCATCAGAGAAGAGAGCACAAACTAAATGTTATGAGTACTGCCAAAAGAGAAGTGACAATTTGGTAAAACTGATTAGAGGGAGCCACATGACAATTTGGTAGAACTGATTAGAGGGAGCCACATGACAATTTGGTAGAACTGATTAGAGGGAGCCACATGACAATTTGGTAGAACTGATTAGAGGGAGCCACATGACAATTTGGTAGAACTGATTAGAGGGAGCCACATGACAATTTGGTAGAACTGATTAGAGGGAGCCACATGACAATTTGGTAGAACTGATTAGAGGGAGCCACATGACAATTTGGTAGAACTGATTAGAGGGAGCCACATGACAATTTGGTAGAACTGATTAGAGGGAGTCACATGCATCAAGAGAGTATGTCACACATTTATTGGTGGAGGGTTCTCACACGATAATTAGCTTGAGAGAGATGTTGGAATCAATCACTTCCAACTAAGTGGAAGATTAAACTCTTGTGCTATGTGACAAAATGTTATTGTTTTTTACAGGACAGCACTGACCGAGAATAGCTATTTTTGTAAGAGGAGGTATTACATCATATTGGAAGTATATTTTTAGATAAAGAAAATGTTATCTTCTGAGATAATAACCTAGTACTTCCCAGATAAATGCTAGAATCTCATGCTGAGATAGTGGTAGGGCCATTAGAAAAATTAAACCTAGATAAGTTCCCTTTAGAATGCACTGAAAGGAAAGGCCCATAGTGTGCAACAAACAGTGGTAAGGACTCCATTGGGGCACACCGGTGTGAAAAAGAATCTTTTTTGTCCCATCCAGGGTATACTCTCGGCCCAAGATGAAAGGAAAGAATAGGTGAAAGAGCCTGAAGTTTCACAAGAATAAGCATAATGTGATCAAGATTAACTAAACATCTGCATGCAATTCATCAAGAAACCATTATGTGCAGTATGGTTACGGATCAATCAAGAAATACAATATGTGCTCACCTCGACTCTATTACACAGACTCTGGCTGCAGGAAGAGGGCACATTAGCTGTATGAAGAGTGACCTGTACTAAACTGTCAGAGTCATTACGGATCTACTTCTCACCACACTGCAATAAGCCTAATTGGTAACTAGAAACTGGTGTCTCACATGCTCCACATGAAGAGTGAAAGGTGATTCATAGTGAAGAAGCCTGGAGAAGTGTTAGGATCCTCAATGGATTAATAGTCAGTAAGGTCTTTTACTGGAGATGGTACAATTGATGATCATTTTAACCCTATTTTTAAAAGCAAGTCATCACTCCCCTGTTCCCTGGTGTCAGCTTTTTCTGTGATAGTCTAGGAAACTGATACAGTATGAATCAGATAACTGAGTAAATTTATCACCATGATGATATCTCTAGTGGTCTTCTTGAACATCTCAACTCCAGGACAGATTATTTTATGTTGTCCACTGCCCCTAGCCAAATGTGGCTTTGGGGAGGATCCACTTTAACAGAAAGGGCAGAAAAGCAATAACAAAACATACTTACTAATCTCAAAAACAGTGGGTTGTCTTAAGAATAGCAACTGGGAAAATTTGAATCACAGCAGGAAGTGAAACAGCAAAATGAGGAATATAACAAGTGGCAAAGGTGAGGGGAACTATCTTCATACCTGCCTGGGATATCTTGTCCAACTGTCCGAAGGTTGGTGAAGATGGGAAGCAAAAAAACAACAGTGAGACAGGTAATGAATGTGAAAGACATGTAAAAGTCTGCAAACAACTATATTCAAAGAATACACCAACCAGAGGAGTTGAAAAACCCATCCAGTATGGATTGAATGAAAGAAGCCTTTGGAAGAAGGCAAAACCCAGGGTAGGAATAGACAAAGACAGGGATTTCAAAAAGAAAAAAAAATAGATCATAAGTAACACAAAACAGGATATAGGAGCTGATCCAAATCTGAATGATTATAGAGGTAAAAGACAGAAGGAAGGGTGACATGAGAGAAAGTGTGGTTGCCTCCCTGCATGGAAAAAATCTTAGGAAGGTAATAACAGTTTTAGTAGAGGAACATGCAATCACAGGTGAGGGGGAGGAGGAAATATGTCTTGAAAGAAATGTGGTGCAAAGAAAAATGGCTCAAAAGCTGCACATATGAAAACATGCAAAGCTATGTTCAGGTCCCAGTCAGGCATGGGAGTCACATGAGGAGGTTGGTGTAGAAGGAGAGAGCAGAAGAAAACACCTTGTAGCATCAGGAAAGGTGAAATATAGTTGACAATGCAACCTGATAACCAGCAATGGTAGAGACAAACAATCTGTGGTCAAGTAATTGAGTAAAACAAGGTACTTAGCTGGTTTACAGTAGGATGGCTGGGAGGAAAGGAGAGGCAATAACAGATGGACCAAAAATGTTCCAGAAAACAAAATAAGTCCTCAAAGCAAAAAGAACATCTATCACAGGATGAAAATAAGAAATGTGAAACTTGGTGACCAGACACTACACAGCTGATGGGTTAAAGAGAGAAGGCTGAGAAAAGAGCTGTAGAAAACACTCAGATGTGCCAAATATTGAGTGGTCATGAAAAAGGACTTATATATCAAGAAAATGCACCCCAACTGAGCAGCCTCCTGTAGAAGAAAAGAGGTGTGAGAAGAGGAAATTTCTGGGAATGGGTAGCAAAGAGTCAATTATCCATGTAGAAGTGAAATCTCAGTCCTAGGCCATGAAAGTGGTAAGCAAAGGTCTTCATGCCTCTTTTGAATACAGAAGTGACAAGCACTGTGATAAAGGAAAGACCACAGAATTTGAATATTTGATTCCAAAATACTGATTGTGGAAAATGTTTGTAAAATTTGGCAGTTAGGATATAGAGGAAGATATACAATATATCAACCTTGATCGTCCCCAGCTCAGGTGAAAAAAGACATCTGAGGGAAAAAAATTAATCATCTTAAATTGTGTTACAACTAAACAGATGAGAGGCTTATTACTAGTCCTTAGTCTTCTTGGGAACCATGAATAGATAATAGGGTCATATACCCTCTCAGTGATGTGTTTGACTAAAAGATCTGATATTGCATCTCTGAGATGCTGAAGACAGAGTGGGTCAGAGGGAAGAGAAAAGAAAAGGGGAAGGAGAGATGAGAGAGATGGAGAAGAGAAAAACTGTGGGTGTCTTCAGTGTCTCCAGTGAATCAAGAACACTGCTGTAGACATCAGGTGAAAAAAAAAATAAAGAGAGCTTGACAGAGAAGGCAGAGAAGTAGATAGGCATATGTTAGTAAGGAGAATATCCCAAACCCAAAATCCTCAACAGCAGAAAACCAAACGAATAAGAATAATGCAGAAGAAGTGGTACAAGCCATCATGGTAAAAAGAAACTCTCCTAAAAACCTTTTTGGGGCAGAATGAAGTTCTTCAGACATAGGTATATGGAGGAAAGGTAATAAGGTAGGGTGGTGAGAAAAATATAAGGATGTGAAAAGTAGGCACTAGAGAGCAAAACAGAGCTACAGCTTATACCTGCAAAGAACATGCAAGTCACCACTTTGCTGCATTTAAAACAAATGGCTAATGAGCTCCTGTTGTGATTTACTACTTTTGAAAAGAGACAGTGAGTTAAAGTACAGACAATACAACCATAAAACATAAAGAAAACAGACAAAAAAAAATAACAGCTAAAACTGTGAAGATAAGAAAAGTAACAATCAGCCAAATGATGCTTTCAAGGAAGAAAATAACGGTAATGTTTAGTTCACGACTTCCAATTTTTTAATTTCACTGTACATTTCATTACAGTTACACCAGAGTACAGAAACTAACAAATAAAATATACATTTATATTAAAATATATAATTATTGATATTCATTTATGAGAAATGTATATGTAAAAACGGCTCATTTGGGTTGAGAAATTTTTTTAAATAGAGGAGTGAACGTTTCGACCTTCTTCAGTCATCGTTAGGTTCACAAAGAAAGAGAAAGGTAACTGACCGGAAGCTGACCACATGTTTGAAAGGGGTTGTGTAACTGAGTGTTGGAATGTAGAGGATGGGCTTAGATGTTTGAATATATAATTTTATATTATTATTATTATTTATTATATTATACTTTAATATAGACATAAAGGTGTTCCTTTGTATTGGTTTATTTTGGGCTTAAGTTGTTGTATAAGTAAGGCTTCTTTAATTTTGCGTTTGTTTATGTTTGTTTCTTTATTTAGTATCTGAGTGTTTTCTATGGTTATGTTGTGTTTATTTGACTTACAGTGTTCGAAAACGTGTGAAGGTAACTTTTTATGTTCTTTAAATTTTCTCAACCCAAACGAGCCGTTTTTTACATATTTATTTCTCTACAAGTGTATTTTCTCGACATCACTGATTATTCATTTATGAGGTTCTAGAGTAAATAAAATAAAACTGTAAGGTGAAAAGAAGTATTTTTATTCTAAATACAAAAATCAATTTGAACTCAAGATTGACTTAATAAAGAATTTGGAAAGTCACAAGAGAATTGTTTAGTATAAATATTTTATAACATATTCTGGTATTTTGGGTACAAGAGACTCATAATATTTAATAAAACTCTGCCAAATTTCATGTACATTTAGTAATTTCAGAATTATGGCAAAAATCACTATATATAGCTTCACATGTATGAGGTCTGTCTAATGGATCAATGTTGTGCACATGGGGTTAATGTTACAAAAATTATCAAATAATTGAAATTAGTGTTTCTGAAAATTACCATTTTCAACTTTCCAAGTAACCAAAATATTACTATTATAATTTCTGATTAATATGTTTGGTTAATTCAATGTTGTTCAGCTTAATCAAATTAGCGCCACAGATTCTAAAGTAATCAAGTAATTTAGTGTTTCCCATTGTCACTATTTTTTATTATTCCAACTATCCATATCTTATGTGAAGGTAGTTAGTTGAATTAAGTCCATTAATGAGTTCAATGACTAACTATCAAATTCTGTTAATTTTTTGGTTCTAACTCAGAGGGTGAAAGTTATTGTGAAAGATTTCTCAGTCTGAGAAAATATTTCTACTCTACTCTCAATTCTGTTGATGGAATAGATGAGCCATTAGCTCAAATAACTAATTTCAGTTTCAAACTGACACTACAGGAAACACTTGGAGTATTACAATGCTCAGTGATTAGCATATAGTGGTCACTACTGTTAACAGTAACTGTATTACATCAAGACTACTACTCTGGCTAGGCATTTGGATGGGTTTGCTTGTGATGTTCAGTATTACTAAACAGTGATGTAGTAGACAGAATGATCTTTTTCATGAAATGAAACTTTGTATTTTCAAGATAGCTGGTATAAGTATTAAAACTTTAGTTAAAATAAAGGCTAAAAGAAAGGCAGTTGGTCATCATCTCCCACTGCCAACTTTTGGACTATTCTTTTACAAACAAATAGTGGGATTGACTGATATACTGTAACACCCACATGGCTGAAAGGGTGAGCATGTTTCACGGGATAAGGATTTGACCCCAAAATGCTCAGATTGTGAGTCAAACTCCCTAACCACTCGACCATCTTGAGATTAGCCTTTGTTAGACTAACATTTCAAACTTATCATATTATAAAAGTCGGTGCATAATATTTTACAACTGTAGTTAAGTTATTAATATAAAATAGACTTACGTACTTATATGCATATTCCTTGATCAACTTGGGGAAAAATTTGTGGAACAATGCTGAGTCTAGAAAAAATAAATTACTGTTAAATACAGGACCTAAAACACATTCAAATGTTTTAATTTTTAATGAAATCAACTAATATTTCTTAATATGTTTATACATAAATGTAAATGTATAAAACAGACACATAATGGAAAAAGATGAACTAAGTATAAGAGAATCTTTATAAATTGTGAAAACCAAATGAATATAAATAGATATTTAGTCCCAGGATTCATGGAAGTGAATTTTTGAAAATCTGTGTTGTAGATGGTGCTGCTGTAAAAATATAATAATTATAAACATACATACGTATACAAGAAACTTCGTGTACTTGATGGTTCAATCTCCCTAACATGGCACAATTACTTCCACCAAAACATGTAAAGTTTTTACATTTTTAATTTATATTATTTTAGCTTTATAGATAAATAACTATGCAGGTAAAAAGTATTTTTGTCATGTTTTTTTTTTTCTAGTACAAAAAGATCAGCATTTAAAAATTTATTTTATGTTTAAATTCTGAATGTTGAAATGATTGTGTAAACTTAATGTGGTAAATCAGATATCCCAAGTTAGAATGTTAAATTTTTCTTCATCCATAAAAGTTGTACAAATGTATTTAATCCTATGATTACCAATGATGTCCAAATTAATTCCAGTAGCTTTTTGACACATTTATTTACTTGATTTATACACCAAATTATGTACAAATGCATTCAACCCTATGATTACCACTGATGTCCAAATTAATTCCAATAGCTTTTTGACACATTTATTTACTTGATTTATACACCAAATTATGTGTGTGTGTGTAGGGGGTCTTTTAGTGAAGCCACATCTGGCTATTTGCTGTGTCCACTGAGGGGAACCAAACCCCTCATTTTGCATTGTAAATCTGTAGACTGTCCTAGGGGGGTACCAAACTGCGTCTAAAACATTTTTGGTTATACTGATCCTAATAACACATTAGTTATATAAAAATGTAAACAAAAATATCAGTGTTACTATTAAATCCATGCATAACTTCTAAGGTCCCCCATGTATTTTACACAGATAGAAAAAGGATTCTATTTTGTTACATGAAACATCATCATTTGTATACTTATTAAAATGGTCAAAGTCTGATAAATTATAAAATATTTAATTTTTTAATTAACTTATATTTACTGCTAACAATATAGCTAGTGTTACATAATCTTACCTCCAAATTGGCCCATCTGAGGGGAGCTTAAAGATATAAAGCTATGAATGTTATGGTTATCTAAAGACATTATTAAGCCACGTCCAACCAAGCCTCCTGAAAAACAAAAATCTTTAATGAGGGAACTGTTTATTTTCAACAATAACAAAGTATAAAGCAGATATTAAAAAAAAAAACGTTTAGAAATCTGTTTGACTGAAAAATAGAAAGTTTGCAGTGCATTATTATTCAGTGTATTTTAGCTATGTGAAAAATATACAATTTAGCATAATCATACATTTAATACACTACTATTTGTTTACATGAAACATCATTATTTGTATATTCATTCAAAATGGCCAAAGTTTGATATATTTCTCACACAACCAGGAGAATAAAAAAAGAAATTATAGAATACCAACTAAATGACCTGTACCATGCACAGGTGGCCAAATTACTTGAAATAGGTATTTAAATACACTGAGGTATTGATTAATATTTGTATTTGTTGTTTCCAGAATAAAAAAATTCCAATGGGGCAGTTACACCCTCTAATATGTATAAATTATGTATATTTAGCAATGCAGATTCTTCCATGTGTAAAAGTATGGTTTAAATCAATTAAAAGGTTCACACCATCAAATACATCCTCTACAGGGAATTGATATTCTGAAAGCGTAGGATGAGGATACACAATCAAAGGAGAGAACAGCATGTGTTATGGATCAAATGGATTAGTTCACTCTAATAAAAAGTCTCCTCTATGAGGTACTGACATCTCACAAAGATAGGATGAGGATATCCAGTCTGTGTATGCAACATCAGTGAAGACCATGTTGTTTCTACACCAAAAGACCACCACCATCCTATCTTAAATGAATGGTTAACCAACTTATTCAATAGATTTGGTGCTGAAATAACCAACATTTATAAAAAAAACTTAACTTCACACAACATTCCAGTAAACACAAATTTATTCAAAAACCAGGTACAAAACTAAAGTCCCTACTATGTAAAAACTACACTAACAAACACAACACCTACATTATTTATAAAATGCAAGACAACTGTCACGATTTCTATGCTGAAGAAACAAGCAGGAAAATGGACTCCAGATTCAAAGAACATACAAAAACACCTTCACACATTTTTGAACACACTGCAAATCAAATAAACATAGCCATAGAAAACATCCAGATATTAAGTAGGGAAACATACAAATAAACGCAAAATCAAAGAAGCCCTACTTATACAACAACTAAAACCTATATAAAGGAACACCTTTATACCTATACCAATTAATAACCTAACATCTAAATGCAACACCTCCTACTACCCTGTACCCACTTACATTTTCATCCCTAAGACATGTACCAGCATTGGTCAGTTGCAAGCTCTATCTTTGTTAACCTGAAGATGACCTAAGAAGGTCAAAATGTTGTTCTATACTTTATTTTGGTAACAATGTTAATACCCATACCAGCCATCCTGAGATACATTTTTATTCAATGGAAGACTCCATGGTCCACCATTCCAGTGGCTTGGAACTCAAAAGTGTCAAACACTCTCATACTCCATTAAAGAAAAGAGGGAATAACGTACTGAGAAGTCAGGAGGGCCATTGCCACCAGAGAGAGTGTAATGAGTGACCACAAAACTCTAATTTCAAAAGCAGACCATACTGAGTCCTCTCTCAAGGCATAGCAAGAACAGTTTGCTTTGTGCATGTTGTCTATGGATGGCACATTCTGGAATTGACATGTTTATTAAGCAAATATCTTGAGGCACTAAGCCTTCAAGTGATATTTTGTAACACCATGGACAAGAGCATGTGGTCAACATGGTGTACAGTGTTAAAGAATACCTGTATAGGCACTTCTCACCATGAAGTAGGATCCAAGACACAAATATGAAGCAAGGGCCCTTGTAAAAAAGTGAGCATTAATAAAGACTTACCAAGTGTCACTGTCACAACAAAGTGTGATGTACAGCCACAGGTGCACCAAAAATATAAAAACCACAAAGCAATGGAGATAATAGGAGATTAATGTCAGCATGGTGGTCAACATGTTTGATTACAGGATCTCCTTCAAAGACCAACCTAGAGAACAGCAAGGGAAGGGTGAAGAGGCTGATGGGAATGGAGGTAAAACAGATAAACAGAAAATGGGAAGGTGACAGAAGAATAAACCAATGGGATGAAATGATGACCCTTCTAAGAAGGATAAAGAGAGAAAAATCCCAGAAGGAAGAAGGTTTCCCAAGAATAAATAGCAGGGAATAAGAACCCTTGAAGGAAACTGTGCAAGCAATAGAACAACCAGATTGTCACAGAATTCAATCCAGATCTGAATGATGAAAAATGAGAAAGAGCAGGAGGGAAAACTGATGAAAAGGAGTTACCCTAACAAGTAGTTAAGGACAAGAAAAAAAGAAGAAATGATCTAGAGAAGACAGGTACTGTATTACAGTGTGCAAGGGACAGCCATAGCAAATATACAAAATCAGTGTCATCCACAAGTCACAAGGGTAGGGAATACCCTTTAAGAGAAAGATAAAACAAAGAACATGAAACAATAGGCTCAAAAAGAGGTAAAGTAATGGAATATAGTACAATATAAATGTCCAATCCAGAAACACCAGAAATGAAGCAGTTGGCATATCCAGAAAGAATGTAATAAAGGGTAAGAATAGGAGAAGGAAAGACATTATGGTAATTAAAAACAAAGGGAATGGGAAAATAAAAATGAAATGTGAAATGAGAACTGGACCACCTTGCCAAGGAATGGCCAGTAGTCAAATGAGTAGATGATGGCCAGGATGTGTGGGATGGATAATCAGTAACTGCAATTGAAGGCAGGAGCCTCAGAAGAAGAAGAGAGGAAGGAAAGGTATAACCAAAACTACAACAAGAGAAGAAACCAATGACTAGTGGGCCAGAGAGGAGCAATCAGAAGGACCAAGCACAGAATAATACAGAGGAGGGAGATGATTGAAAAAAAATAATTGGAGAGGAGAATAAATGAAAGGAAATGTGTTTGACCAAATACAGGTGGAGGCTGCCATAGCCAAAATCCAAGGAATAGGAATAGGAGACCAAATAAACATAGTTAATGAAGGAAGGAGGTGGTAAATATACCAGTATGAGAGGTATACCACCAAACACCAAGTCATTGAAAAACAAGGAATGAAGGGACCATTCTATCAGGTAAACCAATTCTATTCAAAAAATACTGCACAGGAAGTCTATAGGCACATTGTACATGACACAACATCACATAAATGTGACTATCACGGGCGCCCAAAATAAGATTCATGAGGAAAAACACAGGAATCCTGACTAGGTACACCCTTGGAGACAAATAGGAGCCACAGCTGTTAACTTGTTAGAGCGGATCATGACTGACCAATCCCTAAAGACAGGGAGAAAGGATCCAAAGCCTGGCAAACAGAAAGGAGTTCTAGGACAGTCAGAGAAAGATAATGTACTGCTGCAGACAGACAGTACAAAGCTAGACAGTCGTTGACACACACGCTTCAACCTTAAAGGGATGCATCTTCAAACAGAAGGAAAGCTAGCTATGGAGGAGGGAGCACTACACCTATAGAAGTATAAAACTGAACCAACCGCCAGAAGAGATAGTCAATACCCTAAAAGGGAAGGGGAATGGGAGAGTTCAAAGGATTCTAAGCAAGGTTCCATCAGCCATAGAGGTCCCATTAGAGGGACCTAAAGATGAGCCTGACCAAGGGGAAGGATAGGTGTCACCAAAAACCATGTTCCTAAAAGCAAGAGAACCTCATGAGTAGAAAGCAATGGAGCAGGCAGAGTACACTGAATGAGCCATATTACAGAACAAAGCAGTGAAAATAATATTAGGTTTAACTTGGAAAGATGATGAAGGAAACAACCAAAAATAAAGGAAGGACTTCACCTAGCTGAAACAACAACCTATTTGAGTAGCATTAAGAAGGATCTAACAAGTAAAACAGGCTGACACTCCCTTAGAATAGTAAGAAGAAGCAAGTCATCTTAGAAAAAGAGAAAGTGTAACCATGGGGCATGAAGATGTACAGCAAAGGTTCACACCACACCATAATGGACAAACCAAAGATAAGGATAAAAATGCTCCGAGATGAAAATATGGAAATAAACATTGGAAACAACCATTTCAGTCATTCAAAGACCAGTAGAAAAAGCCCTCTGAAGGGAATGTAGGATGTCCTGGTGAACTGTGGGGCATGAATTAATGGAGTGAGATGGGGTAGATTGATGATCAGCATCCAGTTCCTGAACAATTTAGAAACCCCAAGCGGGGAGGTCTGAAAAGGGGGGATCAAATGGCCAAGAAAGGGATGAATAAATGTTCTGACAAGAGACTGTGATCCCGATCATTATATAGGAAAAGACTCCAGTGATGAATAAAGGTTAAGAAAATGCACCTACTAGTCCCAAACCATCCAGGTGGTCTCCAGAACTGTTGTTAGCATGCCATACATCATTGGAAAAATAATGAACTATTGCACAAAGAGATGAAGGAAAAGCAAGGGCAGAGAAGGAGAGGTCTGAGAGACAGAAATTGGTGGTGCACACAGCAGCAACATGGAAAAA
>NC_134837.1:20278393-20309425 GCF_004210375.1 Tachypleus tridentatus | reverse complement strand
CCCTCCATGTACTCGTCCATCACACAGCCTGTCATTTCTGTACAAATAAAACTGCTGAAAGGTGACTGTATTGGCAGGTTCCAGGAATGTTTCATGTAGGAAAGACATACAGGATGGTAGGAAGCAATCAGTGTTTTGATGCCATCCAGATTAGAACACAAACCTCGACAGTTCCATTGTATCAGGGTGGCCATTTTTATTTATGTGTAGGCAAATTGGGTGGAGAACCCTTCTGTTTATGACCACTTTTTTTTTCTTACTGTCCTTATTCGAGGGAGGTCTGACGACCTCCATGGATCCAGCTCTGGGTCGATTGGGCAGGTCTTTGCTGTTGGAAAGGGATTCCAGTGACAGAGGACATGAACAAATGATTGTTTTGCATCTTGGGGTGGGAGAAAAAGATGTATCTGAAGAAATGCCTGTATTTGGAACCAAAGGATGTGGATCTTGGGGTTTGTTGGAATGTATGTAAGGAACAGAGATAGGTGTTGATTCATCAACTTTTTTTAACCATGGAGGTCAAAAGACTTTTATTTGTTTGGAGAATGATTCTTTTGGAGGAACAGCGAGATCTGTCTGCACTCCCATTGTAGTTGTGGAACAAAGTGCAGCAGCATACATCCGAGATGATGTGGTGGACAGCAATTTTTGAGCCTCAGGATAAGTAATGATATGAATTGTTTTCAAATGCTGCACCTCTTTTCCTTCCAACCATTTAGGGCAAGAACAAAAGTAGGATGGGTGAGAGCCATTGCAATTGATGCAATGATGGTCCATTTCACACTCATAGGCATCATGGTCCTTTGTATTGCAACAAACACACGTCAAGGAACCATGACATCTTTGAGTGACCAAACCACTGACACTGGAAACATTGGAGAGGGTTTGGAATGTATGGCCATTCTCTGCAATTAAGATAACTTGCCTCGATGGTGGCAGGCAGACATGGTGATGTAAATGTGAGAATCAGGACATTGGTCAGCACAATAATTCCAGCTTTGCAAGTAGATATACGCCTCACTGCAGAAACTCCTTGGGTGGAGAAACCAGCGAGAATCTCTGACTCTGGGATATTCTTCCAATCCCTCCTCCTGATGAATTCAAAGTAGAATGAGGTGTAACCTCAATAGGTATATCCCCAATTGCCTTTAAATGCAAGAGGAGTTCACTGTGTTGAGATGTGAATGTTTCCACCAATATGTCACCAGATCGAAGCTTCTTTACTGACTTTGGAGAGCCACCAAGTCCCTTTAGTCCCTTCTGAATAAAAAAGGGAAACATATGCCCAAAAGATTTGTCTCAAAGAGAATGTAATATAAGAAAATGAGGTACATGTGTTACAAATATTGAAGATTGCTGCACAGAATCTTCAAGACATGGTCGTTTATCTATGGACTGTTTTTCACAATTTTATTTGGTGGAGCTACAATAAAAATTGAATATTTTGACACCCACTAACCCCACCCACCATGAAGTTCTACAAGGGAATGCATTAGAATGTCAAAGAAGGACACTGCAGCAACGCCACGGTTTCGTGAGCACTATACCTAACCACCAGCATCAGATACAATGTCCATAACACCTGTTGAGAACATCCATCACTGGTACTTGTTTGTCCTTAACCCAAATGGACCAGCCAATTGACCCAAGGGGGCTACCCCAAGGCCACCCATCTACAGGAATTCAAGGCCAAAGTGGTGTGTTAGGGTTGGACCTCTCAACCGCCAGGATCCTCTCTGCCCCTTCATAGGCTGCCATGTACAGAAAATATATGGATAAATGTTTGGATCCCAGAGGTGGTAAACTGAAAGAACAGAACCTTCCCTGAAAGGTCCCCTCACCAAATACAGGAAACCACACTGAGGGGAGCAATTTAAGTGAAATGAAGAAAAATATTCCTTTTAAAATGAGAATTTTAGACTTTCTTGCCATGAGCTCAATCAGTTTAACAGAGTTCATAACTCTGAATGACCATCAGAGTTTCTATACTATAACTTTTAATACATTTTGTATATCTTAACAAAATCTGAAATGCTTTCAAGAAATATTACAAATTTTTTGTACATATGAAACCAGATTTTTTAGTTATTTTGTAACAGTTGCAAGAAAACTAACTCAATGGAAACAAAGAGTTATACCATGTATTTGTAGATTTGAGAAAGCTTGCGACAATGTGGCACAAGAATTAGTATATAGGTACTTCTAAAAGAAAGGAGTGCCAAAAGAGGCCAATCAGACAAGGGACAGTTACTTACAACAGAGTAACAACAATCATGAAGATGGTATATAGAGAGAAGAGAAGTTTGAAATAAACATGCTGCACCTCAGGTTATCCATTAGCCCTCTGCTGTTCATGATTGTCTTGAGTAAGGAGTGCTGTAAGAGAACCCTGTGGGGACTTATTTACTGATGACCTTGTCCTAACAGCTGAAAGTGAGCAGGAGTTACAAATGCAAGTTAAAGTAGGATAGAAAAGTCTCAAAAGAAGAAATATGGAAATGGATGCCAGAAAAATGGAAGTATTGGTGAAAGGAAGAGGTCAGAAGAAGAAGATTAAGTTCACAGAAGTAAAGGATAGCTACTTCTTGGACTTAGTACTTGAGGAATATAATCCAAAGTGAAGAAGGGAGATGGGAGGAAGCAGCCACACTCATCTGGGACAAATGGTTACCAAAAGGACTGAAAGCCAAAGTGAATAAGACTGTGACTAGACTGGTGCTTTTCTATGAAGCTGAGACATGAACCCTGAATATGAAAGAAGGCTTACTGATAAGAACAGACAGGAGAATGTAGAAATGGCAGTTGAGAGAGTCACTGAAAATGAAGTTAAGGAAATGGCAAGAGTCTGTGAAACAAAGGAAGAAGCAGAAAAGTGAGACTGAGATGATTTAACTATGTGAAGAGAAAAAAAAATTAAGCAATGAGAACAGCATTAGAGCTACTAGAACTTAGTAAGAGAAGACGTGGAAAGTTAGTAAAGCATTACAAAGATAGGTTCAAAGAAGATATGAACAAGAAATGAAATGTAGAAGATGTGGCAATGAATATAGATGAATGGAGTAGGGCAACATGTGAAAAGGACAGCAACCTCTGCTTCAGGAAATAGTCAAAGAACAACACAATATCTATTTATTTATTTTTATCAACCTAATAACCACCATAAAATAAATCTAAATTAGCCTTCTTCTCTCCAAAATGACTGCAAACTATAACATGAAACAACAACTGTTTATCCTAAATAACTTGAAGCTCATAAAATAACACTTATTTTTATACATTTAACTCTGTTGTTTTATTGTATTTTGACCTGTGTCTAACTAATATAATCTTGCCATGCAAGTTGTAAATTCCTCAGTAAATGTATAACTCAAGTTATCATTTTGAATTATGTAACTCATAAGCATACTTTGTGAAGAATTGTAATTATTTTTCATTATCTTACCTAATAAGTTTCTCATTTTTATATTTTGATTACTTTTATAATAATAAGTAAATACATAAAAAATGAGATACATGGTACTTACCTACCTCCTGATATCTTTTCAGTTGAATATCAACAGAAGTTAAGCCTACTTTTTTTTTAAATATATACTAATGGTACTTGTACACGAGATAAATTTTATAAATTAAATAATGCACCCCAAAGCACAATAATAATATGAACAATGCAAACAAAGTCTTATAACTATCATGAACAAAACTGTTCTGTAACTATCATAATGTGTTTGGCTTTTTAACTACAAAACAGGAGCTTTTACAAATTTAGATTAACTGATCAGTGCAAATTCCATGGAAGATATTTTCAAACTGAAGACAAAATGAACAATACTCTACACAGAACACAATGTAATATGTCATTCCACTGATTAAAACCTTGGTTTTATATTGTTTATAAGTAATATAGCCCAAAACGTCAGGCAGAACAACTGGCAATTTGTGAGAAAATGTGACAGATAGGAGTGATACATGGGTCTAATTTTCTTGTTTATATCTCTGTGACTTTTAAAAATATTTACTTATAAAATTAAGAATTTAAAACTTATGTTAAAATTTGGCTTAACTAAGGCTTGATGGCAAAATTATTCACATACAATGACAATAAAGTGGTTTAATTACATTCTGAATGTAACTGATAAAAGGACATGAGATGCACATTCTGATGACCTACCCATAGCAACACGGCTAATATGTGTATGAAATGTTCATTTTAGCACTATCATAGAATATGAATTTTCAACAACATTTCAATAATTATTCATACTTTACACTTAATTTATGAAATCCTGTTGAATTATTTTTAAAGTAGTTCAGTATGACAAAAATGATAATTAAAAATGTCATTTTATACAAAAAAAATATATCAGCCAACTTGCCATTACTGAGGCACACTGCAATTTCCAAAACCTCTGCCAAACATCTGTTAAAAAGGAATAATCTCTACTATGAATTAGAAACATAATAATGACAATGGCCATAGAAGGTTGAAATGTTGTTGTTCGTTCCTCTGCATAAAAAAATTTTTCTCAACCCATACCAGCTGTTTTTACATAAATATAATAAAGTTTTACTTTTAAAAAAGTATAAAAACCCTCAACAGTATTGCAATGAAACAAAACACTCACTTTCTGAAAGCATAAAATCTGCAAAATATATTTTTCATTTTTTTATTTCTCTGATGAGGAGTCATTCGACACTCCCTGCATTTGGGCAACTTTGGAGCTACTTCACAGCATGGCCCATTCTGTAGATATGGCTCCCCTATTCTTTTCAACTGAACAATCAGTGCATTTTCTAATGAGTCAGCTGTCAATTGACCAAGAATATGAATTTGTAGCTTTTAATTTCAACTTAAAAATTTCATTTAACATTAATATTTATTATTTTCACCAACCAACTGTCCCAATATGAAATTACCAAATTTAAAATACAAATTAAAATTTCATAAATTCACAATAAAATCTAGAAAATTATGAGAAAATGATGGGACTTTTAGTTTACACTTATAAATTACCACAAAAATGCCAATTAAAATATTTTAGTAGATCATCAGTACTGAAAAATAAAAATACACTATATTAACAATTCATTGGACACAAATAAATGTTATTAAGATAAGATTAAACCTTTAAAGTGTTTGTGAAAATTGAAAGGTTAGGTTTGGAAAGTAAAACCTATTTAATAGATATAAAGACCCTTAAAGGGTGGTATAACATGGAAAAAGGGTAGTACCCTATAAAAGAAATTTGGAAGAGGTGATACACCTTAAGATAATTTTAGTTCCATATAAATAATGCAAATGCATTAAATAAATTATCTTGTCTTTAATAGATTGTTTAGGCAAAGTATTCATGTTGAGTGTACTCTAAAGGGCAGCAACTGCCTGTTGTAGAAAAAATACAAGTGTAGAGAACAACTTGTCAAATGTCACTCTCTGCACTTTTTGTTTCAACAGACATTTGCCACCCATTCTAGTATACTCATCAAATTATTTTTTTTATTCTTTAGTTGGATATCTATGTAATTGAAAAACAATGTATGTATGTCACTCTACACATGCTATCTCACATGGAAAGTTAACATTTTCCTACACCAAATACGTATTCCCAATAGATACCTCTCTCTCACCAATAGATTTTCTTGACTAATGCTACCCACTATATGTGCAAATTTTTACTCGCCACTAGCCTTAATACTTCCACCTACCCTTACGTGTATTACATGAGAATACACCTACATGCTATCATGCAAATGATCATGCAGCAATGCCCTACCAATAGAGTGTGACCCAACTCCCACTATTAAAATAGCACCCTCTCTCTGTGCAGCTTGTAATCACTAACATTTAGCAAAATACATAACCTACACTGGAAGTAGGAAGATCAGGTGTCCATAGGAAGTAAATTTTCAGTGTAGAGAAATGTTAACTTCTGATGTGATATCTTGTTTCTCCTCAAAATTTCTAGAATCTTATACTGATTTGGCAGGAGAATTCTGTGAGAAGATAATTGCCTTTTAGAAAGTGCCCAAGGGAAAACCATGACGTGTGGGAATAAACCAAAACCCCCATGACAGACTTCACAACTTATGAGCCAGGTATACTCTTGCCCACATGAAAATGTGTCACAATGAGGGCAAAATCAAAGGAGGGTCCCCTCCAAATAATGTGTGCACAACCCATACCAGATCTGGTGGGAACCAACATCTGAGAGAGATGATAGGAAGGTGCACAGCAAAGTGGCATTGGGAAAGTATCATCCAGTCCACAGTAGGAAGAGGGTACCCAGCCAAACATGAGGACTTACAAGGCTGGTACAACTCCAACCATCGCCATATCTGTCAGAAATTAATATCTCAGGAACAGGAAAAAGGAAGGTGCCTCAGTTGGAGGGTTAAAGACATGCTGGAGAAATGCATCATCCAACACCTGATAGCATATAGAATTGTACATCAGGTCCTCAATGTCAGTCACCTACACCATCAGAACACCAGAATACACTCTCAACTGAGTGGGAGTGAGCACACACACAGGAGAAAGCCTCCATGGTCCACCACCCCAGGAGCTGGAACCTGGTAAGTGGCAAGGACTCCCATATTTCAAAAGAAGAAGGGAATAGGGGAAGAGCATACTGGATAGTCTGGAAGAACACTGCACTGGAGACAATGCAATGGGTGACTGTGACACCCTATTTTGAAAAGCAGACCATTGCAGTGACCTACAATACACAGATCATCATGGATGGGCAGCAGTATCCACCTGCTCAACCCATGTCAGTCCATGAGTGTGTGGCCAGGGCAAACATCTTTATGTCTTTATGAAGCAAAATGCCATTAGGAATACCTACAAACAATCTTGCAGGAAAGCCAATTTCAAGGGTGGACATATTTGGCACACATTTTACAGCGCAAATTTTAGAATAAGTATACTCAGTCAGGCAACACTCCTATGGATCAGGATCCATGTATGTGACAAAAGACCCTGCAAAGAAAAGAAAGAGAGTAATTTTTTTTCAACTAAATAGAATTCAAAAAACTGTAACAATCCAAAAGTGCACAGTGAAAAAAAAATAAGTAGACAACTCAGAAAGAGTAAACTTGGTTAATAAAGTAAAAATCCAGTCTAGAAACATGTCTTGCAAATTGAGAAGTGACTGTGGTCTGCACAGAAGAGAGCATACTTGTGAAGATGGTAGGTGTGTCACACTCCAATTGGTTGGAGATTGCTGTATGGTCATTCACATGATAGCATGCAGATGTATCACATAAATACACAAGAAGGTAGGTGAGAGAATCAAGTCTCATGGTGAGTACAAATTTGTACATACAGAAGGCAAATTTAAGTCTAGAAAAGCTCTTTATGAAAAAAGATATATTGAAACCCAATGTTTCTATTGATTAATTGTACAGTGGTACTTTTACATTTGTACAAGTGCAAAAGTGAACAAAATTTAACATACATTGTTCCACATGAGCACAAAACTAATACATTTATAACAGTAACTTTAAAGAGAATTACTTCACAAACATGTAAAGAAACCCAATAAATTAATTCTTTAGCTTTCTATGTATTGTAAATAATGCAGTAATTTTAACCTATAATTTTAAAAATTCACTACTTTATAACATCACTTTATAAAACATTCAGTCAAGAGGAAATCTTCAGATCTTAGTCAAAGATGGTGATTATCCACAATGCAATGTGTTCATACAAAAAAATTCTGTATACAGATATTTTTTTATTTAGTCATTCCATATTTTTATACTTCTGTAAGTCTAAATAAATACAATTCCACATTCTGATTACTGAGCTTTTGTTTCATTTATGTCCAAGTACATAATTCAGCAACATTGTTATTTCAAGACTTTTATCTAATTAAGACATCTACCCTTCTCATACAGGGTGGCCCATAAGTCCCTACCCATCCATATATCTTATCTATCCAGTGTATCTGTGTGCTGTCCCTCATTCTCGCTGCATAATATTATGCGATGCCATGTTCTGTGAGACATTTTTCTCAACATAGCAGGGGTTATTGTTCCAAATGTCACGGTAACAGCTGCCTTCAACTCAATAATAATAGTATTATACCATTGTTTAGACACAACATATGGACGGGGTAGGGACTTACGGGCCACCCTATATATACACATATAGTATTCCACTTGATAATGCTGCACGTGAAAAAAATCTTTAGGCTTTGGCTCACATGACACAGTATTTGCTTTCTATGCAGGAGATCAAGGATTCACTGTCATGTATATAATTATTTTCTTTCTAAGCAGTGTTTCACTGGTAAAATAATTTTACTACATATATTGTTCAGGAAGCACAAGTTTATCCTCTAGTATTAGAATTATTACATCAAGTACCATTAGAATTTAGTCTTATGGAATAATTTCACCAATAATATATTCCTATATATGACATCCCTACAATATATATACTTTGAATTTTTATGAAAAGTTATGTAACAGCCAAATTAAACTGATGTTGCTAAATATGATTAACAGTGGTGTGTAACTTTCTGAAGAAATGCCTTTTTATTCTTTTCAGAATTTCTATCAGTTTTGTTTTTGATTTTCTCAGAAATTTTCATATATAATGCAGCTACTTTAGAGAAACTACTACATCAACTTACAAATTTTCTTTTCTGACAATCAGACCCACTTTCTTGTTCTTGGTCTTCTTCCCCTTTTTCTCTGTTTCCTGTCTCTTTAAAAGGTTTTTTTGTTGGTGTCTCCATCTTCTGTATTTTCTTGAATACTAACTCCTCTCTGCTTCACTTTTTTCTGCCTGCTTTCCTTTTCTTCCAGATGTGAGCTTCTTTTACGTGAAATATGAATTTTGTTTTGTTTGTTTTTATGCTCAGTTTCAGAGGCAGAGTTTGTAATATTCTCTTCATGAATAGCAGGGTTTTCATTTATTTTAAAATTACTAGTGGAAGTTTTTACAAGTATGGTTTCTTTATTGGAAGGCTCGTCTTCAGAGGTCTTCAAGTTCAATACCGGATGCAGAGAATTATTAACAGAAACCACTGGACTATTCAACTTCAAGGACTCCAGCTTAACCTCAGGATTTTCCGCATGCTTAGTACTTATTACACACACTTCTTCATCTTCAGTATGCCTTTGCAGCAAAGTTTTCTTCAGATTGGTATGATTTGTGCTTGAGCTTCCTGCACTACTGCTACTGTAGTTGGTACAAGTACTTTGTGCTGGACTAGGTGTTACTCTGGTTTCTGTATCTGAATCTAAAGCCTGACCTGGTCCTGTGGTACTGCTACTGGTAGATGAATACCTGTCAAAAAGGTTTTTGGAACTTGTTATTTTAGCTTTGATTTTATGTCTTCCTTTAGAGTAAGAGGACTCTTCTAAGGATTTTTGAGATGAGTTGACAAAAGAACAAAATGAATCCATGAAACTGGAACTTCGCTGTGTAGTAACTATGGTAGCTGTTGATATCACTCCAGCTGATGTGGAATTCATCAGAGGCTGAATAGAAGATACTAAACTCATATCATTTTTACTCTTTTGTTGATATGAGTAACTGCCATCTTTAGTTTGCCTACTGGCTGAATCAACTACATTGCTTTTTTGTAATTTAAACATTTTTACTTCTTCAGATGTGGAAAATGATGAGGATGGTTTATTTTCAAGCATACTGTGCTTAAAAACATTGAGTGGCTGCACGGTGGGTAACATACTTGAAGAGGGAGGTTGCCAAGCTAAAGAATTCAAATATGTATTTTTTACTGATGGAACTGATGAAAAGGATGTGCAATCAACAGTCTGAGTCTTTGAAACACTAGACAACTTCGAGTAAACAGATGTTACTTGAGAATATGGCTCTACGTTCAACACGCTCCTAACCTTACACGGTGATGTAGTGGAAACCCCAATAATACTGGAAACTGTTTGTTGGCATGAATGGAGTACAGTTGGACTCTGAGTTCCTACCATAAGAGTGGGATGTAGTTGAGAAGCTGCATAGATTGGGTTTGACATCAGACCTGCCTGAATCAAACTGTTTGACAATGTTGTAGCTGAAATAGATGCATTTATTTTAGATGAAATATAGCAGTCTTCCTGTTGGTTGGAAGCTAGAACTGAAGATTGGTGTTTTGGAGATCTATGCTTCTGATAAAATGTTGGTTTTACTTGTTTTAACAAGTTCTGGGGTTGATTCTTAAAAGAGCTGGTGTACTGTGAACTGCAAACCCAACTGGTAGAAACGGTGTTTTGATGAGGAGAAGAACTTGAAAATGAATCTGGATATGGCATGTAAGTTTCTTCTCTACTAAACAATGTTTGAAGAGAAGAACCTGATATTTCAGGTATACATTTTACAGTTTGTTTAAGATATAAAGAATTCTGAATGCTTTCAGATGACACCACATTATTTGAACCAGCACTCGTAGTACAATCTCTTCTTGCTAAAAATCCAATTGATCTCTGTGTGGAAGTTGAAGAAGCACTGTAAGAGATTAAAATAATGATTACATTAATCCCTAAAAATAGTAAAAGTAAAAACTTATCTAAGCTTCAGAAAGAACTGTTAATTTGTACCATTCTGGGTAAATTACAGGGTGAAACATAATTCTTTATCCACTTAGCATATTGTCCAATATTGTTACTTACAAAAATACAATTTCAGGCAATATTTTCTAATTCTTATATTTTGTGAATTTACAGGCATAAAACAATGGTACGTAGATCAGAAACTTGTTACCAATGTGCAACTGATTAGCTTTGTTGCCAAGGCAAATGCACTTATGAAATATTTTATCTGGATAGCTTTACCAGTGTATATTGTGAAGGCATATTTCAAGAGCAACAAAACTTGCCAAAAACATGCTTTCATACCTATAAAAGTACATATCCAAATTGATCAATATTTTAGGTAGTTACATAACTGTGCCCAATCTGTGTGTATTGTATTTTACAGCATCTAACAAATTACACCCTCAATATTAGGAAAATTCACTGACATATCGTAGTCAGTTTGTTGCTAGTCTGTCTTTAACATTAATATCAGGCAATGACAATCAAATGTTTGCCCCCACAACCAGAAATAATGAAGGCCAGATTACAGTGATTTGTGGAATTGGTTAAATGATTAGTCACTGGGCTCAGTAAATTATAACATTCAATAAATGATTTATTCTCACAAGCTGAATAAAAAGCTTATAATGTTAAAATGTATGTTTTGAAACCAACTATGGACAGAACACAGATATCCCCCAAGCAGCTTTATGACTAGCAACAAACAAATGTAACTGCACTATTCAAATTACTTAAATGACCAGAAAAATTAAAAAGTCACAATTGGAAGCCCTAACTCTGGTTAGTTGATTATTTTCATGAGTCATAACATTAGCTGATTAAATTAACAAATTTGAATTAATCCAAAATAATAATGGTAATTCTTCTATTCCTGGATAGTTGGAATAACCATAAACATTAATTTTGGCCAACTGATAATTTTCCTGATATCAACTAATTTAATAACAAGTTTAATTAATGGATACTTGAATAGTTAAATATAGTACTGACAGAAACATGAGATATTCATTTCTGTGACAACTTAAATAATCATAACTACAGTTAATTGATTATTTTAGGTGGCACTAATCAGAGCTCTAGTAAAGGTTAGTGTGCAAATTGCAAAATAATTTGCCATGAAAAAAAACAATTAGAAGCAACAGATAAAGAAACAATTTTCTAAGAATTTCATTGTTTTTTTTTTCACTCCACAAATCATTACATTAAATTCAAAAGCATAAATATACCAAAATGATTCAAACCAAGAAAAAACAAACTGGATATCCTAAAATTGTTTAGAACTATGGAAGAGTGACATAATAGCTCAAAGTCATTAGACATGCATGGTTTGAGTTAGTTGGTTGGTTGATTTTGTGTTTTTTGGCACAAAGCAGCTAGGCTATCTGCACTAAACGTTTGGTAAAAAGGTAAAAGTAAATGCAGTAAAATTCATAGAAGGAAATGAAGGTAAAATAAAACAGCATTGAAAACCAAGTAGCATAAAACCAATGTTGACATCTAGTCTACAATGTTAAGAGAGAAACCAGAGAAAAAGAAGTTGTAAAAGACTTTCCGTAACATAATGGTAATTATCATAACATGCCAGGAAGACTAACAGGTAACAACAAGAACCACTGTCAGTCAACTGAACTTGGCTTTTCCAGTCCTGGTTCTAGGTTATGTGTCATTACAACCATTATCAAAAGGTAAAGTAATAAAAGTTTTAAATGACATGTAGCAAAATTGTAATTGATAACTTGCCAAGCATCTGGTAACAAGGTAAAAGTATAGAAAATGTAGTAAAAATCATGAAAGGAAATAAAGGTAAAACAAAACAGCAATAAAAACATAAATGGCATAAAACCAATGTTGACATCCAGTCTACAAAGTTGATAGAGAAAGTACAGAAAGATAAGTTATAAAAGACTTTCTGTAGCATAATGGTAAATACCATAACCCACCAGGTAGACAAACAGTTAAGTACAAGAACCACCATCAGTCACCTGAAGTTGGCCTTTCCAGTCTTGGTTCCGGGTTATGTGTCATTACAGCCATTATCAAGGGGTAAAAAATAAAAGTATTAAAAGACATGCACCAAAATTGTAATAACAACTTGCCAGGATGACTAACGGGTAGTTCAAACAGCAGTGTTAGTCACCTGAAGTTGGCTTTTCCAGTCTTGGTTCCGGGTTATGTGTCATTACAGCCATTATCAAGGGGTAAAAAATAAAAGTATTAAAAGACATGCACCAAAATTGTAATAACAACTTGCCAGGATGACTAACGGGTAGTTCAAACAGCAGTGTTAGTCACCTGAAGTTGGCCTTTCCGGTTCTGGTGTCGAGTTATTTAATGTCACAGCCATTTTCTAATTTCAAATCGAACTAGAAAGATTGTGAGTCTTAAAAGGGAACCATAATAAAAAAATGTTTAATGAAAAAATATAAAACACTTAAATGACATTAAAAAGATTAATTAAAATTTAATTAATTAATTTAGTTAAAAAACTAAAAACTTTACAAAGGTGGACAATGTCACCGTCACCAATAACACTGTCTAATGTTATGGACAAACCTTGGGACAGAACATGTTTAAAATAGTGCCGTTGTTGAGAGTTGTAACAATGGCAAGAAAGTAAAATGTGGCTTACAGTGATTTGAGTGTTACACAAACTACACACTGGTGCCTCACTTCCAGATAAAAGAAAATGATGAGGTAAAAAACTGTGGCCAATGTGTAGTCCAGTCAGAACAACTTCCTCCTTTCGATCCTTACGGAAGCAAGATGGCCAAAGTCCAATATAGTTTTATTTGGAAAAACTTGTTTTTGCATTGCTTACTCCAAGTCGACTGCCAGCTGACACAGAGCCAAGCCTTGGATACAGGACCATTGTCCACGTATGGAATAGGCACAGTAGTGATAGTGCCAGAGCAGATAGATTTAGTTGTCGTGTCTGCAAGCTTGTTTCCGTGAATACCAATGTGGCCTGGTATCTAGAAAAATTGGATAGAAGTAGATGTTAATGAGAAATGAGCCAGTCGGTTTCGAATATCAGCGAGAACATAGTGTGAACCAACATAGTGATTCCAGGGCCAGTAGAGAACTAAGCGAGTCAATATAAATAGAGTAGTTGGAGTACTGCTTAGCTTCAATATGATCCAGAGCAAGAAAAATGGCATACAGTTCAGCAGTGAACACAGAAGCTGTAGAGGGGATTCTGTGCACAACCACCGAACCACAACAAACCATGGCAGAGCCCACAGAGTCATCTGATTTGGAACCATCCATATAAATTGGAATGGAAAGATTGTTTGAAGATGTTCAGTAAATATAAGACAGTACTTCCAATCAGGAGTATCTGCTTTTCTCAGATGACTTAAAGAAAGGTCACATTTGGGAACTGTAATAAGCCATGGTGGGATAAGCTGACCAGTGGATTCTGAAATGTTATCCAAGGACAGATCAAATTCATCCAATTGCACCTGGACGTGAAAGCCAAAAGGAGCAGTGGCAGATCGTCTGTTCTGAAAAAGTATGGCCCACCAAGGAAAGAAAACACAACCCCAGGTGGGATGCTTTGGTAAGGAACGAATTTTCAAAGAATATAGTAAAGACAATTGCAAAGAAGGTTCATGAGATTCTACATATAAGCTCTAAATGGAGGAAGTGTGGAAAGCCCCAGTGCAGAGTCGAAGTCCTTGATGACGAATGGGGTGCAGCATCTTTAAGGCCAAGGTTTGGCAGAGCCATAGACCATTGATCCATGGACGAGTTTTGATCAAATAAGAGCACGACATATCTTTAACATAGAACATCAATCTGCTCCCCAACTGGTGGTAGAGAGGACATGGAGGATGTTCAGTGCTCTTGTGCATTTCACCCATAGCTGCTTTAAGTGTGGTATAAAGGTCAGCTTACGGTCAAAGATAAGCCCCAAGAACTTGGTCTCAGGGACCACAGGCAGTGAAACTTCACCAGTACAGAGTTCAGGATCAGGATGAATACCCAATTGGTGGCAAAAGTGCATGCAAACGGTTTGAGAGAGAGAGAAATTAAAATCATTCGCTGTGGTCCACTTCAGAACACGATCAAGGGCAGTTTATAGTTGGCGCTCAATATATCTCATGTTTGACAACTGACACGAGATGTGAAAGTCAAAAAGACAGTCAGTTCAAAAGGAAAGAGGTGAACGCTCTGCCCGAGTCTTGATGGCCAAAAAGGTGCAGGAAAAAGCAGAAGTGCTAGATACTCAGCAAAAGCTTTCACCTAGAGTATTGGCAATGCTCCAGACATCAGCTACCTCTTGGCCATCAGAGAGAGGGAGACAGAATTGTACTGACCACTGACCTTCCGAACCCTGTCCCATATGACCTTCGAACTAGTAGTAGAAGATATGCTAGTTGTGAACTTAATCCAAGATTACTTCTGGCTTTGACATCTTACCCACCTAGCATATACAAGGCCTGCTGGAAAGCGATGCGGTTTGAAAGTGTGGGATATCTACAGAAAGTATCCCAGGGCCGTTTTTGAGCCTTCCGTGCCATGTGACAGGCAGGATTCCACTACGGACAAGGATATAGTGGAAAACATGTCGAGGTTCTGTGAGAGCAGTGAAAGTGGACCAGACTGCCTGATCCTGCTTCCACCGGGGCACACAGGTATGGTGGCATCGACCATGGTCAATCTCTTTCAAAGGTATAGGAAAATGATCACTGCCTAGTGGATTATTGTCAACCCTCCATGAAAAATGGGAGAATAATGAAGGGGAACAAACTGAGAGATCAATAGCAGTAAAGGACTGACTGGTGTGTGAAAATAAGTGGAAGAACCAGTATTGAAAAGAGAAAGATTGTGATCAGAGAGCATATGCTCTACAGAGCAACCCCTCCTATCAATAACAGCACTTCTCCAGAGGTGATGTTGTCCAATAAAGTCCCCCAGGATTAGGAAGGGAGATGACAGGTGACAGGTAGAGAGAACAAATAGTGATGGTATGACCCAAGGAAACATGGATGGCTATGGGTTCCAAGGGTGTGTTAAGTGACAAAGACAGGGTGGGCACATGCTGATCAACCAACAGTGCCACCCCTCCATGTACTCGTCCATCACACAGCCTGTCATTTCTGTATAGAGAAAACTGCTGAAAGGTGACTGTATCGGCAGGTTTCAGAAATGTTTCTTGTAAGGAAAGACATACAGGATGGTAGGAAGCAATCAGTGTTTTGATGTCATCCAGATTAGAATGTAAACCTCAACAGTTCCACTGTATCAAGGTGGCCATTGTTAATGACGCATAGGCGAAGTGGCTGGAGATCCCTTCTGTTTATGACCACATCTTTTTTCCTTACTTTCCTTATTCGGGGGAGGTCTATCAACCTCTACGGATCCAGCTCTGGATCGATCGGGCAGGCCTTTGCTGTTGGAATGGGATTCCAGTGACTGACGACGTGAACGAATGATTGTTTTGCATCTTGAGGTGGGAGAAAAAGATGTATCTGAAGAAATGTCTGTATTTGGAACCAAAGGATGTAGATCATGGGATTTGTTGGAATGTATGGGAGGAACAGAGATGGGTGTCGAAGTCGATTCATCAACCTTTTTAACCATGGAGGTCAAAAGGCTTCTCATTTGTTTTGAAAACGATTCTCTTGAAGGCACAGAGAAATCTGTCTGCACTCCCACTGTAGTTGTGGAATGAAGTGCAACAGCATATGTCCGAGATGGAGTGGTGGACAGCAATTTCCTAGCCTCAGGATAACTAATGTTGTGAGTCGTTTTCAAACGCTGCACCTCTTTTTCCTCCAACCATTTTGGGCAAGAACGAAAGTAGGAAGAGTGAGAACCATTGCAGTTGCGACAATGTGGGTCCGTGTCATAGACATCGTGGTCCTTGCCACCACAATGAGCACATGTCAGGGAACCACGACATGACGTTTTTGAGTGGCCGAACTTCTGACACTGGAAACGTCAGAGAGGGTTTGGAATGTACAGCCGTACCCTGCAATTTAAATAACCTGCCTTGATGGTGGCAGGCAGATGTGGTGATGTAAATGTCAGAATGAGGACACTGGTCGGCATCATAATTCCATCTTTGCAAGTGCAGATGCACCTCACTGCAGAAACTCCTTAAGTGAAGAAACCAGCAAGAATCTCTGACTCAGGAACGTTATTCAAATCCCTCTCAACAATAATTCCTCATAATGAATTCAAGGAAGCATGAGGGGTAACCTCACTAGGTACATCCCCAATTGCCTTTGAATTCGAGGGGAGTTCAATGTGTTGGGATGCGGATGTTTCAACCAATCTCTCTCCAGATCAAAGCTTCTTTACTGACTTTGGAGAGCCAGCAAGTCCCTCCAGTCCCTTCTGAATAAAAAAGGGGACATCTGCCCTAAAGGTTTTTCTGAAAGAGAATGTAGGATGAGAAAATGAGGTACAATTGGTGATACAGATGTTGAAGATTGCTGATCAGAGTCTTCAAGACGTGGACTTTTAACTATTGACTGTTTTTTCACTATTTTATTTTTTAATTGGAGGATCCATAGAAAAAAAAGAAAATTTTGGTGCCCAATGACCCCACCTACCATGGAGCCCTTCGAGGGGACACACTTCAATGTCAAGCAAGGACACTGCAGCAACGCCTGGGTTTTGTGAGCATTATACCCAAACACCAGCATCAGACACAATGTCCACAACACCCGTTGAGAACTTCCAACACTGGTACTTGGTTGACTCTAGCCAATGTGGACCAGCTGACTGACTCAAGGGGGTCACCTAAAGGCCGCCCATCTACAGGAATTCAAGGCCAAAGTGGTGTGTTAAGGTTGGACCCCTCAACCACCAGGATTCTCTCCTCCCCTTCAAGGGTCGCCACGCACAACAAACATGTGAGTGCAGGTTTAGATCCCAGAGGAGGTAACCTGAAAGAACAGAACCTTCCCTGGGAGGTCCCCTTACCACGTACAGGAATCCACACCAAAGGGCATGGTTTGAGACTGAGGTCTACTTGCATAATTGTTTAAATGTACTTGATAGAAAAAGGGTTTGAGATGTGAAGTATGATGGGTAAAACTATCTCCTTGTAATATAAACCAACAGTTTGGTACTATGAACAGTAGCCTTTGTGCAAATAATTTATATGTATATATTAACATTTTTCATCCACTCTTTGGCATGGAATGGGGTGTTGTAGGCCTATCCTATTACAGTATCATCAAAATTATTCAATGTCATCTAAAAGGTCAAGTCATTTAAACTTATTAATATGCATAATACACCAAAACTTTCAGTTGAAAAGTTGTAGATAATAACAAATAAAACATATCAAACTTCCTTCATAAACTCTTTTTACTGTTTTGCAAGAGGTGTAAAATCTTGAATAAAATGTTTATAAATCAATCAAGTTATTATACAGAATCAGCATCTTTGACACAAAATAATTTCTAATTTCTACACACTTCTAAATTTTAAATGTCTAGTTCTCTAAACTAATTACAGTTGTTTCTGCTAGTAAATAACCTTTTTCCTCACATATACTGTAAAGTTTCTGGGATGATTTTTCCTGACTGATCAAAGTTGAAAGTTTAAAAAAAAATCCAATTGTTGATACTTCTGTTCATGAAAAAAAATGGTAAATTTCAAATGTGAGGTATTTCATAATTAACAATCACTGGTTTATACTTAAACCTCAGCTACAGATGTTATAAACGTTCATTTACCTCAACAAAAAATTGATTTTTATTTGTTAATCATGTAGTTTAATAGCCATCAGGCCTGAATTTAAATTTATCTTTAAATTTGAACACAGACCACAAAACATTTGGAAATTTAAAGACTGGATATCTGTATCCAAAATTTCAAAAATGTATTAATAAACTGATTAAAACCAATAATTAAATGAGCAAAACAACAGTCTATTACAATAACTGATACCTGCCATTTCTGTAATTCAAATTATTTTGATTACCATAAAAAATTTGAGCTCTTCAGGAACAGAACTAATCCATATGATCTTGAACAGCAGGGATCCCTAAAGAATCCCTAATACTATTATGTATGAAACCTGAGGATGCAGGGATCCCTAAAGAATCCCTAATACTATTATGAATGAAACCTGAGGATGCAGGGATCCCTAAAGAATCCCTAATATTATTATGTATGAAACATGAGGATGCTGTTTTAACTCATTTAATTTTGTTGCTTTTTCTAACAATGTAGAGATGAATATTTTCTGATTAAATATAAAGTAAACTCAAAACTATTCTGTAAACTTATTTAAAGGTAATTTTTGAGAGTTGCATGTGTAAAAGTTTTATTTAAAGTTAATTCTATATTATGTCCTTGTAAAGCACACAGGACTGGTATTTTCAAACTCCCATTTCAACTGGCATAAATGAGAATGGCAACTCCTTCCCTCTGAATACAATGCCAGTCCATGGCAGGTTAACCCCCAACAGACAGCTGGGTATACTAAAACAAGTTGGGTGAAGTGTCTTGGTTAAGAACACTACATTAAACTACAAATTTAAAGCATGAAGCTACTGAACCACAGTGCCCCCTGTCGAAATAATAAAATTTGTTGAAACTTTTCTTGTATTATACCCTGTCATACCTCATTAGAGTTCACTGGGTATATCATATTTATTGTTATTGTATTACTTTTTTTTTGCACATTTAGATTAATGACAACATTAAGAAATAATAATGAAACATACCACTGTGTAACATGTCATTCTATACCACTCTGTATAACATATCATTCCCATACCACTCTGTGTAACATATCATTCCCATGCTTCTCTGTGTAACATATCATTCCCATACCACTCTGTGTAACATATCATTCCCATACCACTCTCTTTGAAAATGATTTTTAACACTGTTTACTCTTGTTTATTCAGAGGATAAAAATGTTTTATCATAATTTTAACAGAATAGTTCCTGTGTATTAAGAACTCTACTGTGTATATAACAATCCTTTTGCGACAAATTATAACTGAAATATTCACATAGTTTACACAGTTACTAAGACAAAAAGTAAACACCTATGCATGGGAGGCATACATAAGAAAACCTCTTTCATTTTGTGTTAACATAAAGTTGTTGCATATTATTAACTTGACTTTAATTTTTTATAACATACAGCAAAGTTGCATGGTAGTGAGAATTTGAAATTATTATTCTTGGAAATGTAAGTAAGAATTATTGAGCCTACACCAACATATCAATTGGTATACTCCCAAATTTTATACCCTGCTGATCATACATTTCTGTTTTTTTTTGTTTTCAATCTTTTTGTGACACAAATTAGCTTCCTCTACACCTTTGAATGCATCTGAAAAATGGTTGTAGTCAGTGATCTTTATCTGAGGTTTTTAAAAGCTATCTAGTCCTGCAGTCTCTTCAATGCATTGGCATTCATATTATTTTGTAAAACAAAGTGTAACACTGTAAGCCTGATATACTTAATGTATTACCTCATGTAGACACAACATAATGTTTTTACAAACATGAGTAAAACAATACTAATGTTTGAAACTAACCTGATCTTACAGTAAAGTCGTAGCAAATATATATAAGTTGTTACCATGATCTTAAGTATGTACATTCAGCTTACTGTTGTTATTAAATTAATTTATCTTAACTATGTACAAGGTAGCCTAGATAAACGTTTCTCAAACTATGATCCATGAACGTACTTCACAGGTCTTGTAAGTTATGTCCAACTTTCATAAAAATATTTTTAAAAGTATGGTTTATGAAATTAAAACATTTAACTTTAGAATACAACTTTTCATTTACATGGAATCTTTTTATCGAAACAAAAAATGCTGACTGGTTTGGGAGTCCACAAATAAAAATTAAAATGGGTCTTTGGTTTGGTTTGTTTTTGAATTTTGCGCAAAGCTACATGACAACTATCTGCACCAGCCATCCCTAATTTAGCAGTGTAAGACTAGAGGGAAGGCAGTTAGTCATCACCACTCACAGACAACTCTTGGGCTTCTCTTTTACCAATGAACAGTGAGATTGATTGTCACATTATAACACCCCAATAGCTGAAAGAGCGAGCATGTTCAATGCAATGGGGATTCAAACATGCAACCCTCGGATTACGAGTCAAGTATCTTAATCACCTTGCCATGCCAGAACAAGGGGTCTTTGAGTCAATGAAATTTGAGAACTGCTGGCCTAGATTAAGCTCATACAGTAGGCTTGCCAATGGTTAGTAGTCTAAATGTTCTTAAGTACATGCAGTAAGGTTGCTATGATTAGTAATCATCTACATGACCTTAAGTGCATAAAGTAAGGATGTAGCAATATCAACTGTTGTCATTGTCAGTAGTTCTACATGACTAAATACTTATGGTAAAGTTGAAATAATGATATATCAATTATTGGAAATGTTAGTAGCCTGTACAATCTTGCATACATACCATTAGTTTATCATGGTTACCAGATTAAATGATCCTAAGTATATAATGTTCTGCCAACTAAATATCAATCATTGTTATTGTTAGTAGCCAAGTGATTAATCATTAATTAGTTTGTTTTGGTTTTCTACTATTATCCAGAAACCACACCAGAATATGATATCAATTCACACAGATCAAGCCACCTGACAACCCAAGGAGAGCATAAACATCATTTACCTCATCTCTTACGAACGTGAAATAAAGTGCAAACAAACTTCAAAATTAAAATGTAGGAGTATAACAGACATGCAAGGCTCCAATAACACTGATCTACTTGTAAGTCCTCATAATATCAAAATACCTTACACTAAATTTAATAGTAAAATAATGGGATGTGAACTGCATATAATAAAACTAAAAATAAAAGAAACTTTCAACAACTGCCTAATGACACTCAGTCAACCTAGCATAGAAGTTGAAACTTAGATATCCTTCTCTAAAGCTTTCAAATATTAAGTTTTAATGTGACAATCCTGAGCAAGTGAATAGCTCGACCTGAAGACCAAGGCTCAAATCACTACTGTCATAGTAACACAGACTTTGTCCTTTCTGAGACTTCCTTGAAGACAGCAGTATGTTAGCAAATACAATGTAGAATATATTCTAATTAGTAATAAGTATTAAGTAATCAAAATAGAGAGTAACTAATTAATTAATAGACTTAAGACAATCACACAAGTTATTTACCACAGCAAGAATATCTGATCTTCTTAAATGTTTAATTTTTCCTCCTTTTTTTTTTAAAGAAAAACAACAGGCTATAGACAATACAAAGATGTATTTACTAATCTAAAAGACAAATTTTCAAAGTTTTTCTACCCTTTTCAAAAACTTGTTAGAGATGAGTCTTTATTTCTGTTCAAAGGTAGGCTATCCTTCAAACAATACATACTTCAAAAAGACATAAATTTGGCATAAAATTATTCGTTTTATGTAATTTTGAGACTGGAATGGTGTTGTATATAAGAATATATACTGGACCAGACACTGATATGCCTAAAAAATGACATATGCGGATTCTCTGAGGCTATTGCAAAGAAACTTATAACACCATATGAAGACAAGGGCATCTTCTTTATACAGGAACGTTTATACAAGCCCTAAATTATCATGTGATTTACAAGAAAAGGAAATTGGATCTTGTGGAACAGTAAAAGAAAATATAAACATTTCCAAAATTTTGAGAAAAAAATTGTTGCATGATGAATGTGAGAAAAAGAAATGTGAAAATATATTGGCACTCGGATGGCATGAGAAACATGATGTGCACATGCTCACTACTTTTCACACAGGAAATGTGAAAAACAGTGACAAAATCAGTCATAAATCTAATGAACCAGTAAGGAAACCTGACTTTGTATTAGACTATACTTGTAACATGCATTTGATTGACATAGCAGACATCCAAATAATTACAATGGAAAGCAAAAAAAAATCTGCAAAATGGTACAAAATATCTTTTCTTTCATATGATTGACATTGTAATACTAAATTCATATAATTTTTATTTGGTAAAAACAGAAAATAACATATTAACTCTAGAAAAACTTAAGTAAAAAAGTAATTAGTCAACTACTTGATAAACGCAATACAATATCTGCAAAACAACATGAGCGATAATCAACCCAAAATATAGATGGACTACTCGCCATATATGTATGGAAATACATTCCTCAGCACGTCTCTAATGAGAGCAAGGAAGAAATGGCAACATATATGTCATGTATGCATGGATACCCAACAATGCTAACAGTGGAGAAAGTATGTAACAACATGGTGTCCTGAGTGCAAAGTAGGTCTATGTCTGGAAGATTGCTTTTGGATATATCATACCCAAAAAAACTACTAAATAGTGGAAAGTACATAAATTCTATTATATATATACATAGATACAGATCAGTGAAATTAAATAATTACATCCAAAGGAAGCCAAATAAGTAAACAAAATCATGTGAAAGAACTGCATTAAAAAAAAGCAAATCCCAACCACTGATTAACTACATTATAACCATAACTTTTAGGCCATAAAAGAAACACGTTAAAATAAAACAAAATATGCCGCATTTTTTTAATGTAACTCATCGGCATACGTAAAAACTAATTATAAAATTGCACATTCTACCAATTTTTTGCAGCCTGGGCAATATCCACACATATTTGCATACTTAAAGGGTTAAAGAAGTTTAACTCTTACAGTATTTACAGCACAAAACCAGAGACACTTAAAAGCTAAATATCAAATACAAAGTGAGAAATATCAAATCCATTAGGAAATTTAAACAGGAAAAGGAATTATGATAATTCTAAAAATTAGTAATTAGAGTGATGGTTACCATGAATGTTTTGCTTGATGATTTGAATTTGAATTTATAGTACAAACATTTACTGGTACCGTGTTTTAATGCATATAAATAGTATTCACTTCAAAGCCATCTTTCTACACATTGTTCATCAGCTTTTGACTTAAGATAATTTAATCCACAAAAGAAACAATGCTTTCAGATCCTTGTTTTATTTTCCCCTCTATCTCATGGTTTTAGTTACTTCTTGTAAGAAAATTCAGTAGTTCAGTAAGAAAATTCACACATACACATCCTAGTTTTCATTGAAAGTATACCACAAAAATTTAACACCATAATGTACATAAAATACAGTCATGTTCCTTTCTTATAGATTATCATGACTGTTATATGTAAAAACTAGAAGTTTTGAAAAGTAACAAAGTAACCATGACTGATGAATGTCACAATGTTATTTATTAAAATTCATGTTACATTTCTGGAATAAACTTGTATGCTCTTGGTATAAAACCTTGGTTAAAACTAAAATCTTCTCTCATAAGCATCAAACAAAATACATTACTACAAAGTTGGATCAATCCAATGATTCTCCTCAATATGATAACAAAGGTGTAGTCATTCCATCAATATAGACTTGGTTCTTATTTATTATATGTAATGAAATACTTAATTGTGCTGTTTCAGAAAACTCTAAAACAGAAAATAGCTTTTATGCTCTGAAATCAACAAACAAATTATGCAAATTTTCTTCAAACATCAGTAGTAGCATTTCTAAGAAACATGATTTAAAGCAAGTGTTGTGCATAATGAAATATTTTGTATGAAAATAAACAAGGACAATGTGCATACTTTTTGTTTCTATTAACTTTTGTTAGACAAAGTATTTCACGTCATGGAACTTACCTTTTTGTTTGACATTTTGATAAAATAGGTATTTTGGATAATGAAGTAATTTTAAAGGTACATTTAGATCAAAAAATAAAATTATAATAAACAGAAAGTTTAAAAACTAAATCATTGGATCTGATGATTGTTATATTCAGTTTTACTAAGTTTGATTTCCTAGTAACAAAGGCTTTCAGTAGTTCTACAATTTACTGCATGCAAATGGTAAGATCTGTTCAGCATTCTTCCTGTATACACTATATGACAACAGTATAAAGTACTGTGTTTTAACTGTGACTATGTTTTATTATAATGTACAATTTTATTAACAAGACTACAGTTGCTTAATACACAGAGGTTCTCAATCTGTCATCTGCAGGCTCCCTTCAGATAGTTAATGAAAAGTTTGCTTAATATGGTTTGGTTTGTTTTGACTTTCGCGCAAAGCTACTCAAGGGCTATCTGCACTATCCGTTCCTAATTTAGCAGTGTAAAACAAGAGGGAAGGCAGCTAATCATCATCATCCACCACCAACTCTTGAGCTACTCTTTTACCAATAAATACTAAGATTGACTGTCACATTAGAACACCCCCACGGCTGAAAGGGCGAGCATGTTTGGTGTGACCCCGCGACCCTCAGATTATGAGTCGAGTGCCTTAACCACCTGGCCATGCTGGGCCACCTAGTATGGAAAGAAAGCAGCATCATAGTGTATAAACCCCTTCAAAGTATGCTTTGAATTTTAAAAAAAATTAAAGTGGTTCATACACATAATGTTTGATAGTGGCTGGCCAACAATAAATTAAACATAGGGTAAGGATTCCAAAAACAAAGTCAATTTAGCATATTCTTTGTAACATTAATTACTTTCTTTGAAAGTTTTGTTTTATTTCAAATGTTTAAGAATAAGTTATTTATGGATACAATTTCCTATGAGCTGAGCTAATTATTAGCAATGCCATAATTTCTTTACTCAATTGTAGGACACACTGGTGTTATTAACAAGAGTGAAAGTTCAGCAACTGTCAAATCCTTTACACTTTACACTTTCTGTAGCAAACCAAACTGTCACATAGTTTCAATGGATGTGCTATATTGGACCAAATTTCAAGGCAATCTATTAAGAAATATATATGAGATATCAAATCGATAATTTTTATTGTATTTTTTCCTTTCCCTTTCTTCATACCAAAAGTATGGAAACTACTTGACAGAAAAATATACTTAACTTTCCTGGAATTCTTTTTTAGTTTGTTACACCATTAGATCTTTAAAATCTACAATCAGATGTCAAAGTTGGTCTAAATGTAAGCAAGAAATGCAAAGTTTAGCAATAACAAACAATGCAATTTTGACCAAAACTTTTGCACGCACATATGCAAAAACATCACAAGTTATTGGACTGAATTTTTTCACACAGCTTCATATAAGAGAAAGATTGACCATTTTTTGTCATGTGTATTAAATTTTTTTCAAGTCTGGTACAATGATAAATTTTTATAATTTACAATTAGAAGTCTAATTTGGTATAAATATAATGCACATGTTCAAAATTATTAAAAAAATCTGCCCAAATTTAATGAAAATCTTTGTGTATGTCTGTGCAAAAAGTCACGTTAGCTACTGATGTAACATTTTTACTACAGCTTTACCTAAGAATAAGAGTGAATTATTCTTTGTCATTTTGATTAAAGGTGGCTGATTTAGAGCAGCAAGACTATAGGATGAAAGCACGTGAAAATACATAAGTACCGATTAGACAAAGCAAACTAGATTAGTACTTTGTAGCTCAAGTTTTCAAAACAATCATACAGATGGATGTTTACTATTCATTGCCAACTTTAAAGCAAACATTTGATAAATTAAAAAATAAATTTCTCTGAACAAATGAAAATTTAACATCACGATATTAGCTAAAGCAATTATTGCAACTGGTGATGCTTGATACGGTTTAACCAGCAACATGCAAGTGTCGAAAATAAACTGTTAATCTAGTTTTCATGGCTACGTTTATATAATTAATAATAATTTTACAGCAAATATTCATTAATTAATTAATGTAGTTACAAGTCTGGCTGCCAATTTTGATTTCATCCCATTAAGTCATGCACTCACTCATTTTTGGCAGCATTACATGTAAGGTGTTTTTAATTAGATACTTTAGTTGATCTAATCCACACCAACTAATGAGATTTTAATAGTAAAAAAAAAAAATGTCTCCTGGACAGTTACTTGTGATTGACAAAAGATGGATATAAACTTATTTTACCCACATACTTACAGTATGTTTTGGCTTTCTTCTTTAGTTTTCAATTCAGCTGATGTTATGCACATTTGCTGAAAAGCTTGGTAGCCATACAGATTGAAGTTATGCTCTAAAGTGGGACAAGTTTGCACTAAAACCTCCGGCTTTATCTCAGCAGTGTTTCTTGTAGACTATCAGAGAGAGAAAATAACCTCACTTGCAGTTTCTTTCCCCTCATAAAGTTCTTAGTAACCCATTTTTATTTTATATAATTCCAAAATTATAAGACAGTTCTAACATTAAAGAGAAATTATCCTTACACCATGACACAAAATTCCCAAATGTGACAACCCCATTTATAAACTATAGAATTACTCATGCCATCATTCTTAAATTAATTTAATGTTTACTATAACTCAAGTACAATTTAATAAACCTTGTGCTATAAAAATGTACCTCTCACTGAATGGTTGGTTGGTGTTTATTGGCACTAAGCAACTAGGATATCCATGTCAAACACTGGTGAAAAGGAAAAGATAAAAGTATTATAAAAGGTAAAAAAAAGAATAAAGCTAAAACAAAACAATGCCCAGAAATCAGATGTTTAAGTAGAATTAAAAAGATCAATGGCCCTTAAAAATTTAAAAACACAATTGAAGTGGACAGTGTCACATCGCAAATGATACTGTTCAACATCAAGGGTGAACCCATGGTAAAAACATGTCTAAAATGGTGCCATTGCTCACAGCCATAACAATGACACAACAGTAAAACATTGGCTATTATGACTTAAGTGTCACAAAGACCACACACTGGTGGATCAATCCCAAATAGAATAAAACAATGAGCTACAAAACTGTGAGTAATGCATAGTTAGGACAACTTCTTCCTTCTGATCCTTATGGAAACAAGACAGCCAAAGAACAACAGAATGTTTGGTTTCGAAAATTTTGTTAAAGCACTGCTCACTCCAAGTTAACTGCAAACTGGCACAAAGCCAAGCCTTCAATACAGGACCGTAGTCCATATACAGGATAGGCACAGCTTTGATGGCACCAGAGCAGACAGATTTAACTGCAGTGTCAGTGAGTTTGTTCCTGTGAATACCAACCAACATGGCCATAAGAAAGAGAAATCTGGGCCAGTCATTACTGAATATCAACAAGTACAGGGTGAGAACTAATGCTAAGCAATTCCAGAGCCAATATAGATCTAAAATAGTTTATATAAATTGCAGTGAATGCAGAAACTGTATAGGGTATCTTGTGAACAATCTTCAAGCTATAACAAACCATGGCAGATCCCACAGATTCACCAGATTTCAAACTATCTGTATAAATAGGAATGGAAAAATGGCAAATGGGATCCAGTATCTCCAAAACTGAAATCCTGGCAGAATCAGAAACTACTGATCCATACTGCAGTTTGGATCTACTAAGGGCAGGTGGAAGAGAGAATACAGAGGATATTCAGTGCCCTCAACACTTCACATGTAGAAGAGTGATGTGAGAAATGAAAGTTAACTTTCTGTAAAAGATAATCCCCAATAACTTTGCCTCAGAGACCACAGGAAGAACAGCATCACCAAGATGGAGCTCAGGATCAGGGTGTATACTATACCCACTGGCAACAAAGTGCAAGCAAACAATTTTGGAAAAAGGAAAGGCAAAACTATATACTGTGGTCCACTTCAACAAGGAAATGAGGGCAGTCTAAAGTTGCACACTCAAGAAACCTCATGTTCAACAATCAGCATAAGATGTTGACACAGAGCCCATTTGCAACAGTAGAAAATTGTGCAGTGATAGCATTAATCTTGATAATGAAAAGTGTGACACTCAAGACACAGCCCTGAGTGACTCCAAGTTCCTGTAGAAAAGAATGGGGAAGTGTTGAATTCACATGGACTTGGAATCACCTATCCAGTAAAAAAATTAAGAAGGAAAAATGAAAAAATGGCCACATAAACCATATGAATGGAGGTCCCACAAGATAGCATACTTCCATATAATATCATATGTCTTCTCAAGGTCAAAGAACATGGTGACATGTCAAATCATGTGGTCTATGGTGAAGTGCTGTCAATGGAACCCACATTGGGTGGGCAAGAAAAAGTTGTTTGATTCGAAGAACCAAACAAGATGAGCATTAGCCATCCTCTCGAAGACCTTACAGAGACAGCTAGTCAAGGCAATTGAATGACAGTTAGAGAAACGAAGGAAAATAGCTCAGTGTTAAGTATCAGGAAAACCATTCTCCTGCCAGACCCAGTTACAAACAATCAGAAGATTAGCAAGAAAGACAGGAGAGAGATGGTGCAGCATCTCACAATGAATATCATCAAATCCAACTGATATATTGCCAGACCAATGAAGAGCAAGCTTGAGTCCCACCAGTACAGAGGGGGTGATTATAATCACAGAAATAACTGGCCAAAAAGGAAAGAGGTGATCACTCTCCCCAAAATTTGATGGTCAAGAAGGCAGGGGAAGAAACAGAAGTTCTAGATGCTCAAAAAACTCTCACTGAGAGTATGGGTCATACTCTCAACATCAGTAATTTCCTGGCCATTGGAGAGCAAGATGGAAATGGGATGGGAAGTAAACTTTCTACAGACCTTCTTATAAGATTTTGAAACTTATAGTAGAAGAAATACTAGTTGTGAACTTAAACCAACATTCCTTTTGGCTTTGATGTCTAACCTGCCATGCACTGGCATGGGCCTGCTGGAAAGCAGTGCAGTTTGAAAGAGTGGAATAATGGTAAAAGGTATTCCAGGCCCATTTCTGAGCATTCTGTGCCTCTTGGCAGGGAGGCTTCCATCATGGACGAGGATACCACGACAAAGATGTCAAGTTCTTAGGAATAAGCTGCCTGTATAATAGTCAATCATTGCTACTACACAGCCATCTATTAATGGCAGTCAGACAACAACAGGATCAAGTTTAGAGAGAAAAGTGAAAGAGAACCAGTTGACTTAGCCTAACTTCTATTAACCACACGTATCAAGTGTTATCAACCATGGATAATTTCCCTCAAAATGATAGGAAAATAATCACTGCCCCATGGATCACTGTCAACCCTCCTAGAAAAGCAAAAGTGAAGGGAAGCAGTTAGAGATCAATGATAATAAAAGACTGACTAAGCATATCAAAATAAGTATAAGATCCAGTATTAAAGAGAGAAAGGTTGTCATCCAAGAGCATACCCTACCAATCAATATCAGCACCACCCCAGAGAGGATTGTGTCCATTAACGTTCCCCAGGATTAAATAAGGAGACAACAACTGGTCAATCAAGGTGTGATTAATCATAAATGTCACCAGAAAACAGATAGAGAGAGAGCAAACAGTGATAGTACAATCCAAGGAAACATCGGTGGCAATGGCATTCAAGGGTGTAGAGAGCTGCAAAGACAAGGTGAACACTTGCTAGTCAACTAGCAAGGTACAGGATTTGATGCTGGTGGTTACTATGTTACAGTATTGTCTATGCATGATCATTTACCAATAAGTTGTTTTACTTTTCCTTTTTAAAGTATTGGATTATCAATAATAAATAGAGTAAAATTCAGTGCCGACTTATCTTTCCTGCCATGGAGTCCTATGAGATGCACTACAATGTCAAACAAGAAACTGCAATAATGCCAGAGTAACCTAAGAATACAGAACCTTCCCTGGGAAATCCTCTCACATTGTACAGAAATCCACCTTGAGGGCCTTGTCATTCATTCTCAAGGCAGGAAAAGAGCTCGACAAATACTGTTACTTTAGAAACAAGCTGTTTCAAAACAAATCCTTCACAGAGAGAAACATTACGAATCCTAGTTAACACATTTTGAAACTGCTATCTTGAAAAATAACCTATTAATGTGACATGGGGAAATGCATCTCAGAGCAGGTTCTGTTGAAATTTATATTACCAAATGCAACAAAATCTGTAGACAAGTAGAGTTAATTATAAACATGCTTTGTCAGCTTTTAAGAAGTGTTCACATCATAATAATTGTGCACAATATTGTAATTAGGCTTTACAAACTTTATAAAAATACATCCTTCAGTGATGTCGAGAAAACCCGTTGAAGAGAAAATATATATGTAAAAATGGCTCGTTTTGGGTTGAGAAAATATTTTATGAGCCGTTTTTTACATATATATTTTTCAAATGCATCATTTATAAACAGTGACCTGTTTCAAACTAAATTATTAAACAAAAATTTTACAAAAAATATATCCTTTACACATAAGTCAAAGAATGAGGTATATATATATATATATATGTGCACTCATTCTTTATAGGGTAATGAAAAGAAAAAAACAAACAAATTGGTATATAAATACCAATGTTTAAAAACTAAAATATGAAAACAATTTTAAAGCAAATTACCTAAAAATACTTTGAATAACAAATTATTACCAAAAATATATCATGTTTTAACTTATGTTTAAGAAAATAAAACTTCATATCCAAGAATATTTAGATATCCTTGTCTAATAAACTTTTAACTACACTTAACTTTTCATCAAAGTAAGTTTTGTAAATAGAACTAAAAATTAGCCAAATAATTAATATAGATAATTTAAACA